>NC_068995.1:25626645-25631200 GCF_001194135.2 Octopus bimaculoides
ATGTTGTTATTGTTTTTTTTTTAAATAAAGGTATTTTATTTCTGATAAAAAGTCTAAATGATGTCGCCCAGGTACAGTGGCTTCATTCCATTCTTTTCATTTTTCATTTTATAATTTATCCTTTTCTTTCATTTTTCTCAACCCCACCCCCACCCCACCATCCACCGCTTATGTGTTTGTCTGTGTATTGTCCCTCTTTGTAGGCCATTTGTAAGTAATTTAAGAATAAAAAACATCAAAATTTATTTTACACACACCGGAATGCTTGGAATCTTCATTCTTATTTTTTTTCTTTTATACTCATTTACGACTCTTTCGGCTTTTCGATATTTATTACCAAGATCACACAGTTGTTGTGGGAAAGACTCTTTTAAGGAATCTTAAACTTTAAAAAAAAACCTAAACTTTAAGAATATTATCTCTGATGAAGGAAACGTGGCCATCAAGGTAAAAAGAAAAAGGTTTCTTTACGCATTACCTGAAATGATCGTAAGATACCTCACTTCATTATATTTTTATTTCATTAGTGAACTGTTTATTTTTATTTCATTCGAGGGCAGTTTTAAATCGCCTTACTTTATTTACTTTTACTTCATTCGAAGACTATTGTGAATCTTTTAAATATCTCACCTGCTCGTGATTTTAATTTAATTTATTTTGTCTAATGTAATTAGTCACTACGAAGCGGATTTCACTGAAGGCAGCAATGGAGAGTTCATGTGCAACAAGTACAGAACGTCATTCTAGACTTGTTGTCAGTCTTCTCTATCATGGTTCTGATGTTCCAGCATTCAAGCTTGAAACCGTGTACATCTAGTGAGGTAGGAGAAGTAAGACCATATCGGTGGTGTTTTTGTCTGTTCTGAAGCTGCACTGGGATTCTGGGATTTTTTTTTTTTGCAATGAGGTATACTCTGGCAATGAGGTGTACTCTGTTGGGGGTGTTCTCAAGCAAGGAGTTTGGCCGCAATGGAGAGCAAAGTAATCCACCTGATGTTGAAGCATTCAGTCTTCTAGTAATTTTTGGATCTCTTGGTCACGAAATTCCATGACATGATCATCCAACAGCATCAAAAAGCACGATCAATTAAACAAAAATATGATACTTCAGCAGACCACTGAAAATCCTAATAATGAAGATGGCATCCATATTCGGTACCGAATTTTGGAAACCTCTTCAACTTAAAGGCGCTTGCAAGCTCACATGTAAACATTGTAACAACTCGTTCATGAGTTAATTTATGCAGGCGATGCTGCTTTTATTGCCCACACAGCCCTGCAACAGACCACCTCTTGCATTAGAGAAGCTCTCCGACACTTTGGACCAGAAGTCAGTCTGAAGAAAACAGAAGATCTCCATCAGCCCGCACCACAGTAAGAATACCACCCACCTAATATCACAACCTGGGAGACCGAACTAAAGACAGTCGACAAGTTCACCTACCTTGGATGCACCATCATATCAGATGCCAAAATCGGCAAGGTAGATGATAACAGACTGGTCAAGATAACTAGTGCACTCTGCAGATTGTACAAAGATACTGGAATAATAATCATCTGAATGTAGAGTAATGTGCACAGAACCGTCGATCTGAATACCCTCTTATACATGTCAGAGTTGTGCGTCATCTTTCGGTACCACCTACGGCACCTTGAATGATTCCATCATAACTGTCTTTACATTATCCTCATCAACCATTGGAGTGATTTTGTTCCTAAGCATCAAGGTCCCAGATAGTTACACCAACGATTCTACCCTGAGTATAATCTTTGGTGTAACCATGATGCTATGGTGATTTGATGGACTGGGTTGAGAAACCAAAACCTGACGAACGGGAACGTGAATCTCTGAGTAACAGTTTTTGCGATGTCTTTGCAGCATTATATATATATATATATAACAGCTGTAAGACATTATTATTTACTTCGATTCGATTCATGATTAAAATAATTTAAATGATCTGATAAGTTTGTCTTCCACTGGTTTTGTTTTCGTCTTCCTTTACTTTGTAGATATATATATATATATATGTGTGTGTGTGTTTGTGTGTGTGTGTGTGTGTGTATGTGTGTGTGTGTGTGCGTGCGTGCGTGCGTGTGTGTGTATGTATGAATGTATGTATTTACATACGTATGTAAATCGTCGTCGTTGCTGACTCTCTGTCGTACGTCGACATTGACTATTTTTGTTGTGTAATCATATCTGTCAGGCTCGCATGTGTGCTACAAAGCCTGCTCTTGATCTGCAGTAGCGATGACATCTGCTGCAGGTGAACCTACTAGATGCAACGGAGAAGTGATGCCCTCATGTGTTTCATGTGCGCTTTCGTATTCTCTGTTATTTCTCCTCATTGGCTGGATTTACGATCTTCGTGCCATTCATTACGAGATCGGTGCCATTCATTGCGACGCAGAGCCTTCTCCTCCTACATGCCTGCGATGCCGAAGTCTTTTATCTGTCATCTCAACACATTCTTGTGCCACAAACTTTGGCCACTACGGCCCCTCCTGTCCTGATACCTTCCAACCTAAAAACATGTCCCGCTTAGCGCAGCAGCGTTGAGGCTTCCTCACAAACTACACCAGCGTAGGACCTCTACATCAGGAATGTGATATTGCCATCAGATATGCAAGATGGAGCAGAGTTGGACTCGTGTCAGGGCCTTTATGTGCCTGTGATAGAGGTCTATGCATTTCGTGGCGTGGAGAAGGCAAGAGGGAGCACTGCGGCACTGTAAACTTTTATCTTCGTGTTTCGAGTAATGTCATGGAAGCTCTATAGACACTTCTCGAGAGAGTCAAAGGTCTCTCCGGCACTCTGTATTCGCCTCTCATCTGAAATTTTACAAATTATTACTCCGAGATTTAGAAACTCCAAAATATATTAAGACGAAAAATAATCACTATATACAACATAGTTTTGAATATAAACTTGAACAGCTTAAATTACACACTGAGACAGTGGCCTTTCACTTTGCTTATATCGCTTTCTATGAACTATAAATTAGATATTGTGATTGAAAGGAGTCAATAGCATTAAACAAAAAGCAGGCTGCCAATTAACTAGAAAGACTCAACCTGAAACCAAAACCTCTCTGGAGCTTACAGGATTTTGCAGTGCGTTTGAAACAACTATAAACATTCAATACCGTTTCCATACTCCTTGTTGGGAATGTGTATAATTAATATAAGTGATGGTGAACGCTCAAATTATGCGATACGAAAAGTTGATATATATTAATTCCTAGCAATTTAATTAAGATAAGAGAATTGTGTGGGCAGATGAGGATGAAACAATTTTAAATAATGTCACACATGTTTAGACATCTATGGCAAATAGTTCAAACAAAACAATAAACTGGGCTTGGTAACGCATATATGTGCTGAAACTGAACAAATCGATGTCTGCTTTACTTTCTAGGCCAAATTCCACACTCTAGAATACTCGATCAACTAGGTACACTTGAAATTCTAGTCAGCTTTAAAGTCCATTTCTAAGTCTCTTCTGGTATCCATTCCGGCGCTATGGCATGCATTGACATTGATAACTAACTTCTGGGAATAAGTTGTTCTTTCAGCTAACCAGAATATTTCATTGACCGTTGTTATCAGTGCGAGTAACTTGGAACGAAATCATGCAATAAAGTGTACTTTGGTACACTAAAGATCACGCTCAATATCAGTAGTTGTTGAACAATTTGCACACTATACGAAAAAAGATGGACCAATATTCGGAATAATATTTGTATTATATCCCATAGAAACATAAGTGTAGATATGGTATATGTTTTATAAATGACTGGATTGAGTTGGATAAAGATCAGTGCTTGTTTTTTTTATCATAAGTTTTAAATAGGTATCCACTCCCGAAAGGATAATAACAATAATTTCTCGGTGATAAAAGTATAATTGTCATGCTTTGAAGCAAAGGTAGTTGGTTGATATTTCTTGCTCCTGGATTGCAAATGCATGCCCTTCAAAGTGGGAGGTAGTAATCCGGTAATTGGTCCATGATAGACTGCTTTGATGCATGTATGTATGTATGTATGGATGGATGGATGGATGGATGGATGGATGGATGTGTGCCCTGACAAACTGCTTTCTTGATTTTGAACTTTTGTGTGTTCTCATTATTTACTTGAATGCCGGACTCTTGCTGAATGCAAAGTCCAAGGACGGTTAGAATTTTATTGACGTTCTGACAGTTTTCATCGGGCTTGTGGTACGGACAATAAAGTTCAATATCAAGGTCCAATATTACGTCCAGAAAGGTTACTATATTTAGTAATGCTTTAATGAAATACAAACTAGTCTAGTCTGCAGATGCCAAACCAGCAAGGGGAAGCTGCTGACCTCCCCTGTTCGATGGTTATAAAGGACACAGTTTCGTGTGTCACATAGCTAGCTAGAGGCGATGGCCTCTTGGAGCTAATCCACGACAGCATTCGTCCTAATTTTGGGACTGCCATGTTGGCTTGGCGATAACTATTAATTTCCAGTACCGCTGCCGTAGTCTCCTTTAGAGAGACTTAGAAATATTAATAATTATATATAT
>NC_068995.1:25631334-25638531 GCF_001194135.2 Octopus bimaculoides
TATATATATATACATACATATATATATATATATACATATATATATATATATGTGTGTACACATATATATATATACATATATGTATGTATTAATGTATGAACGTACCTATGTATGTATGTATGTGTGTGTATATATATACATATATACATACACATGCATACACACATACATACATATATGCACGCACGCATGCATACATACATACTTTTATCTACATTCATATATATATGTGCATATTTGCAACTGGAATATTTCAGCATTAAAATTTACGATATTTTTATGTCTCGAATCATGGCTGTGTTTGGAGCAATTGATAAAATGTTGCATATATATTTTGTAAATCAGAACAACACTGAAAATATCAAATGGGAAAAGGAAAGTGAAGTGTAAAGCTAAAGAAAAACCAAAAACTACTGTCATTTCTCAATAATGGATCAGATCAGTCGATCTAAACGGGTGGATTTAAAACGATGTATTTAAGTTTTGAGAAACTTTGGGATTTGAAAAAAAATATCAGTTAACTAGACAGTGGCTTTCGTACACTCAAAACTACGTGATTGGTGAAGTATTGATTTTTGAAAAGATGTGGCTTGGAATGGAAAACTACTGTCATTTACTATTTTCAATAATTTCTTTTGGTAAACGGTTCAAAATATTTTTAATCGCTTTACATCCTTTATGTAAATATCAGTGACAAGTTCTGCGTAGCAATTTTGAGGTATTGGAAACTTGCATCTTCTAATATTCAAAGATGCAATGCTCTCAAGCTCTGTTTAACGTAACTTGAATGATGTACAAACTATCTTCGCTTTAACATAGAGCAGCTACTAATTCTTTCAGAAGTACATTTCTGGTCAAGTGGATACTCATTTGGGTGAATGTCGTTGTTTGCTTGGTATGTTGCATACTATAAGAAAAAAATTTGCAAATAAATTTAACTCTATCTCCACTAGTGAGGCACCCCATCAATAGACGTCCTGCTGCTGTTCTTAACAGTTTGAAATCACAATTTTAAATTATAATTTTAACTTTCCATGGGTGGGAGTTATTAGCAGACTAAAATAAATAACCTTTATGGAATTATTATACAAAAGTCTTAATCAAGTAGTGTTTCTGTTCATTTCCCTGTTTTCGTGGTTATTGATATGTTCATTGTTGTATATCCTATTTACATCCCAAGAATTACGATTTGAAAAGAAATATCTCAGGTGAGAATCTAATTTTCAGAACTGACACGCTAAAAGATTACAAGAACACAACCAAATATAAAATATTTTTTAACTGGAACTTAAAGACAGTGAAATCTCCCACTGAATATTTATTTCATTAAATACGAAGTTTTAGCAGATGGAAGAAATGGACATCACAACATATCTCAAAAGCAGTGTGTGACGGTTGTGTTTTGACGAAACAGTTCTGTACTTATAGCAGAGAGCCGCAATTAATAATAAGGTGACAAGCCTGAAATATGTAGGCGAAATTAATTACCTCTATAAAGGTTTTAGTAACATAAATTATATTTAATAACTCTCTCTAGCAATCAAATTCGGTCCACTGAGAAGGAAGGTGAAAGTAAAAGGAAAGATTGTTTATTGAAAAAATAAATTATCATTGTATGATCATTCTATAAAGTACATAAAGTTAGATATATTTATGAAAAATATGGAACAAATCAACTGAAATTTGTTTCATTAACTTGAATTTAATCATATATGTTTCTTTATTAGTTAAATTTTCATTTACCCAAACCTTATACTGCATGTTCACATAAAATCTTTGAATTTTAATTATCGCACAAATCAATAAAATGATAATTCTGTTATATCAGGATTTAGAAATACCACTCGGCCAATCCAAAACCTAAGCTCTCAATCAGTAAAGGACGTTAGCGAAATATATTCGGAATTCGAGGTTATCTAAAAATTGCCTCTTAGATTTATTATTGTCTCTCACTTCATCCTTAGTTTAAGAAAAGGATTTTTTTTTAAGATACTTAAACTGAATTAAATTTAATTCAAGTCTGTTTTTTTTTTGGCGAGGGGGTTCAGATATAACCTTTCATAATCCATTTTCCAGTCCCTCAAGGTCAAATATGTGTATATAAGCCGATCCTGACATATTTAAAGCAGTAAGCCAAATATTTTAAAATCACAGCTGTAGGGAGGAGAAAAACTTCCAACGTAATTATTAATTTGAATCACATAAGGCAACTACATTCAGTCACCACTCAAGTTCAAAGCAATATAATTCAGATAAACCTTTACTGACATACTTCAAAATTAATAATACATATTATAGATCTAAGCAGTGGGCACAAAGTTTGCTTTTCGGCTACTTCAATGACAACTCAATCCATATTTCAGTTTATTATACTTCCTTGAGAAAGCATGTGGAGGCGCGTCGCTTAGTGGTTAGGGTGTAGCACCATGATCATAAGATTGTGGTTTCGATTCCTGGACCGGGCGACGCGTTGTGTTCTTGAGCAAAACACTTCATTTCACGTTGCTCCAGTCCACTCAGCTGGCAAAAATGAGTAACGCTGCGATGGACTGGCGTCCCGTCCATCTGGGGAACACATACGCCATTGAAACCGGGCCCATGAGCCTGGCTAGGCTTTAAAAGGGCGTATTTGTGGAGGCGCAATGGCCCAGTGGTTAGGGCAGCGGACTCGCGGGCGGAGGATCGCAGTTTCGATTTCCTGATCGGGCGTTGTGAGTGTTTATTGAGCGAAAACACCTAAGCTCCACGAGGCTCCGGCAGGGGGTGGTGGCGACCCCTGTTGTATTCTTTCGCCCCATCTTTCTCTCACTCTTTCTTGTTTCTTGAGTAATGCTGCGATGGACTGGCGTCCCGTCCAGTTGTGGGGAACACATACGCCATAGAAACCGGGAAACCGGGCCCATAAGCCTGGCTAGGCTTTGAAAGAGCGATGTTTATCGTTTGAGAAAGCATAGTCTTAGAATTGAGTGAAAAAGCACCAAAAAGCTTCACAACTGAAAATAATAACTATTGGAAATTAACTATATGCGTCTTCCACATAAAAAATAGTAAAGTCTTTGCTAATATAGTGAAATAAGCGGAAGGTTTGTTTAAGGATTTAATAAACATGTTGTCAATATGAAGCTTCAATGCCATTGATCTTCAAAAAGATATTTGCATTCAGTAACATGTGTACCGTCTCAGTGTTCTCGTATAATCCTTTTTAGTGAAATCAGGGCTGTTATTTATATACAAGATTGCGTAATCTCTTTAAAAGATTAGCAGCTACATGGTATGCATGGAGTGTGAGCTACAAGATCACAATCATCAGCATACTACAGTTCAGTTATATGCTCATATTTGACCTTGATGGTAGCCTTTAATCTTCTAATTTAGTAAGTTTCTCGTTCAGTTAGAAATCGTTTGTGACTTCTTCTTCTATTTCCATTCTTCTAACAACGTTAAATCAATAAAACAGTCTTGTTTCAATCACCGATTTTACACTAAAGAACTCAGTTTTCAGAACTACAGCAACAACTTGAAACACTCTGAAGAGATTCACGAAATCGGGAAACTATGTAGACTCTCCGAGACTATCCTACAGATGTTCCCTGTTTATAAAGTGAAATACTTCGATAGTACCACAAATTCAATGAACAGACCTTGATGTTGCTCCCGACATTACTCCTGAAGCACTCCACAATTGACCATAGTTATTTCAGTGAGGTTACGCTGTCTTTAACATGACAAATGCCGTAGAATAATTACTGGAGTTTTTTATCGCCTGTTTGGGATAAAAGTCCTCTTCAAAATGACATGCAGAAGCATGTCATTTTGAAGAGGACTTTTGGAAGCGTTAGAAATAATATAAACCTAAACTGCTGAATTGTCCTGACACAAAATACTTTTATTTAGTGATTTCCGACATTTATTTTGTTAAGTGTAGTTAAGTCATCTTTCCCATTTCCCTATGTTTTGAAGTTTGGAAATTTACTTGCGAATGACCAGTAGCCTATCTAGAAGAAATTTCTTCTCATTTACTTTACATTACTGACTTTTGAGACCCTGTAAACTTCTTAGCACCTTTATAGCTTATTTCTAAAGGTTCCTCATTTATGCCTGAAAATATAGTAAATATTTAAAAATTCATATTACATTTACGTTCGTTGAGGGAAAGCAAACAAAAGTGGGTTTGCACAATGTGTAAGTTTTGTGATTTTTTTTCTCTTTTTGCATTATGACAAACGTCTAAATTTGTTAATTGATTGTTTCATTATAAGCATGAATCTTCATATCTAGAAGTGAGGACAAATAGAAATTTCCCAAGGCATGAAAATATAGGTAATGAAACTCTTACATTTTAGATTTCAAACGGACTTCATCAGTTTATTAATTGAGGAATTGCGTTTTCGATTTTCAAATAGCCTTAAACGAATATTTCCAAAATATCAGAAAACCTGATGTTTATAATTAAATTTCTTTAATGTTAGTAAGCAACGACAAATAGGAATATTTAGTTAATACTCAGCTCACAGAATCTGTATGAAACTTTTGTGATAGAAATAATGCGATACATTTAATATTAAATGCATCTAAAGCGATGAGATGGCAGAATCGTTAGCATGCCATGCACAACGCTTAGCGGCATTTCGTCCATTTTTACGTTCTTGTTTCAAATTCCGCCCGTCTTCGACTTTGTCTTTAATCCCTTCAGGGTCAATAAAATAAGTACAGTCAAGCAGGGAAGTCGATGTTATCGACTAACCCCCTTCCCAAGCTTCCTGGCCTTGTGTCAAAAATTGAAATCAATATTAAATGCATATGACCTTTAAAATAGCTGAAATATACGAAAAAGTAATTCTGAAAGTTTTACATAACATTAGGAAAATGTTTTCTTTCATTTAATTTATGACGGGATCATGTTCATAGCTTATTTATGTCGATGTAAAAGAGTAGTATATGTAAAATAAATTTGTATTTTCCTTTCAAGTTCCGCTGTTTACCAAAATCTATCTGAGTATACAGGTATTTATGGTGTTTGCAGTGTGTTGAAGCTTAAAGACCCATTTCTCTTCTTAGTTGAATGTATAATGTCATTACAAAACAAAATATTTTACATTGGCTGATGAATCATCACAAAGTAATGTCTAATTATTCCCAAAACACTTATTTTTTCTATGTTTTCGAAATTTATATTTGTATTTCCGTTCATACATTTTCTCTTAGAGAATCTGGCGACGTTACTAGGTGGATTTTGGAAATTGTAGCTGAGATGATAACAGCGTAACTCAGACTAATTTGGAAGTCCCGCTTGTACTGTTTAACTGTGTTCCATCTATTTATATCACTTGTGCTATTTTCCTTCTACTCCCATTTCCACTACTTTTTTCTTTCCTAGTACAAACTTTGACGACAAAGATCAGAGGATACAAGCTTTTACTCATAAATACCAACCAATATAAATCATCGCATCATGAAAACGCTCAAAACAACGTAACAAAATGTACTACTTTAAATTTAACTAAAACCTAGCAATTTTAACGGCCTGCAGAAAATGCAAAAGGAAATTCTAAATGCTGTGAGAGAACAAACAAGTAAATAAATGGCGTGGAAAGTCTGCACTGTTCACATAATGTCAATACCAAAACTGAAATAAACGACTTGCAGAATTCAAAAAATGCCATGCCTGAACAAAAATATCCGATTTTACTCATAAACACTATTATAGAACTTGCATATCAAATACTTGTACAACAACCAAGAAAGGTGAGCACAAGGTGAGAATATAGTATGTTTTGTAGTGACACAATCAGAATATTTTTTAACGTCACCAAATCAGACTTACCGATTATGAGACATGAATTTGATTTGATAGCATTCCCTCAAAAATATTCTTTTCTACTCTAGGCACAAGGCCCGAAATTTTGGAGGAGGGGCCAGTCGATTAGATCGACTCCAGTATGCAACTGGTACTTAATTTATCGACCCTGAAAGGATGAAAGGCAAAGTTGACCTCGGCGGAATCTGAACATAAAAGAGAGGCGAAATACCGCTAAGCATTACGCCCGCCGTGCTAACGTTTCTGCCAGCGCGCGGCCTTATTCTTTCCAAAATATCGTAATAGTGTTAGTATTTTATACGCTACCTCCATTTAGCTATCTGGTAACAGCATCTATTTGTAGTTGCGTTTTCTATATAAATATTTAGCTGTGGATTGTTGTAAAACATGAAAGTAGTTGTCAAAATACAAATCTGAACACTATAATGCGAAAATAATCTAGCTATATATATATGCTTCTGGTGCGAATGGTTTTTTATATGGCGCCGTTTTTTTTTTTTTACAATCCTGTAAATAATAATGGTATTTTTATATAAGTATAAAGCTTATGGCGATCACCGTGCAATGAGTAAGGAATATAGTCTATGTCTCTTTATTAGACTATTTTCCTTAGTCATTGCACGGTGATCGCCATAAGCTTTAAGCTTACATAAAAATACCATTAATGTGTGTGTGCGTGTGCGTGTGTGTGTGTGTGTGTGTGTGTGTGTGTGTGTGTGTGTGTGTGTATCTGTGTCTGTGTGCGTGTCTGTGTGTGTCAGTGTGTCTTTGTGTGTAGATATATATTTCGTTTTTGGAGTTGGTTTGCAAGATTCTTTATGTGAGTTTGTGTGTTGAAGCATACTATGTTGTGTCAGGGGAGAGTCATTCTCTTTTAGTGCCTTATTATTTAACACATTCGCCGGTAAAGTTTCCACTCCTTTATATATTTATTTTTCTAAAATTTTCGTCGAGTCTTGCAACCTTTACAATAGTTGTTGACTCTGCCCGAGCTGCGTTCTTTTTGTTTCTTTGTGCGCAGGTGTGTGGGTCAGTGTAGGTACGCATACACATATGTGTATGTATGCATGTGTGTATGTATGTATGCATGTGTGTATGTATGTATGAGTGTGTCTGTGTATGTGTGTGTATGGGTTTTGTGACTATGTACTGTGTCTGTATGTATGGACATGTATGTCCATATGTGTGTATGTGTCTCCATATGTGTCCTTGTCATGTGTTTCAATTTTCATTAGTGTATGAGTGTGTGTGTATGTATGCTTGTCTGTTCACATTACCCTTGTACCTATCTATCTGTATGTCTATTTGTTTACATTCATATCCATTTGCCTACATACATGTGCATATACATATACGTATACATACACACACATACATAC
>NC_068995.1:25638947-25649795 GCF_001194135.2 Octopus bimaculoides
GTGGAGTTCCATGGCTTTTCAACAATCTTAATGTTGAGTTTGATCTCATTCAGAGCTCTCCTAAATCTACAGACTAGTTCTCCATGGGCTGTGGCCTCTACAAACATCACTCCTTGATATTTGTCGGTTTTATACCACGTTTTCACCCTGTTTCCCTTGTCACAAGCTCTTTGTATCCTATTTCAGTCTTTGCTTTTATATCTAGGGCAGATAGCACTGGTTTCATTACGTATATTGGTATCTAACTTTTTCTAGCACCCCTGTATACTCGAACCCTATCCTTCTGATCATATCCAGAGAATTGCATGCGGTGCATGAAGTTCTGTACATGTTTCTTCGTTTCTTCGGGACACGTTGTTCATTATCCTAAGTCGGCAATCAGTGTCTTAATTTTCATGTTGTGCGACAAAGCTGAGTTCTTGCGAACAACATATTTCGAAGCTATAGAAGTGGAGGAGCTGCACTCTGTTGTTCACAGTCTCTAACCAAAGTTCAGTATCAAGGACAGGGAGTCTATTGCTGGGGTGCTTAGTGGAGTAATCTATAGTTACCTCGATACTTTGGCGGATGGAGTTAACTACTTGCTGGGTGCTCTCCATTATGTTCCTCTCAGTTTCTACATTACTGTTACAAGAGTTGGTCTTACCTAGGATAGTAATGTCGTCTACATACCTACAGTAAAGTAAAAGATTTGTGGACTGTTCTGCTAAGGATTGCTTAAATTTTCTGTCCCACTAGGTCATGAAAAGGTCGGCCACATCTCCAGCTACACCGACACCAATGCCTGAACCTTGAACCTGCATATAGTTTCTTGTTAAACTTTACTATGTCGTTCTTCAAGGTGGTTCTTACACTAGTCTCTACTGCATGTGCAATCATTCTTTTCACCTGATTGTTGTTCTCTGGGTGTTGGGTAGGTACGGTCCAGCCACTCCAGCGCTCTGCGGTGCTTTTCTTCACTGCTGAGGTGATGGTGGGTGATCTTCCCCTCTGTGATCTGGTGGGGCAGAATCTACTGAGGTCATGGTCGTCTAAATAGTCACTGTCGAAGCTTAGTCTAAGGAGGAGGCCCAGTTTACTCGTGTTGACTTCACGGAACTCTTCGTCACTCTCACAGATTATCTCAATGCATTTCTCTACAGCAAAATCTATGTCTATAGATGGGGAGAGTGAAATCACATCCATACTACCCACTACACAATCTGTGAGGTCGTTGGAGTGGTTGCAAGTACTGATTTTACTGAGGAGATCCTCCGTGCTCACACATACATCTGGGGACATTTCTCTGAGAGGTCGTAATACCTGTGAGAGGAAGTAGGATAGTCTATAATTGCTGGAGATATTCGCCCCGCAAACTGGTCGGGTTGGAGACTCCATAATAGGGTTTATGTAGAGTTTATTGTCTTTGTGTAACCTGTATAGTGTAGGAACATCATTGTTGGATGCTTGGAAAGGTGTACAGTCCGTTTCTTAGGTTGGAGTATGTTGCACCACATTCCCATGTGTGCATTGAGAAGTTTTTCCACTCTTTCATGTTCCTGTGGTGCAACGTCTCTCATGCTACTGATGTGTTGTTGCAATGTCTGGACATGGTTCTGTGGGCTATCAGACTTGTCCGTAGAGAGGAACACTAGTTCCCTGTTCTTAATTTGCTGTTTCAGTTTTTGTAGGCTTTGGCAACAGATGAACTGAGTTGGTGGGTCCCCTCCTCATCATGTTTTTTAGTGTTTTTTTTGCACCGATCCAAAATGTGTCGGAGTCTATTTCTAACTAAGGAGATATTTGCTTCTGTTTCACTGTAAATTTGAGGTGGGATGCATACCTTTTTGTTGAAGGGTAGGTCTGTGGGGAAGATCCTCGTCATGTCATAAGATTTCTCATTAGAAGACAGAATGTAGAGTGTTATTATCGTTGAGGTTGTTGTTATAGTTGCTGGTATTGTTGGTGCTAGTGGTGGTGGTGGTAGTTGTGCCCATTGTTGCTGTTGTTATTGTTGTGAGTGGCGTTGCTGTTGGTGTTGATGTGGGTGGTGTTGATGGTAGTGGTGTGGATGATGTGGTTGGTATTGTTGTCTGTGTGGGGAATGTTGTTGTCATTTTTGTTGTTGCTATTATTATCGTTATTGTTGTTGTTATTATAATAGTTGTTTCAGTTTCGTATGCTTGTGTTGTTGTTGTTATAGCTAACATCTGGGGAGAATGCCATTATTGTTGTTGTCATCAACATCGCTATTATTGCTGTTGTTTTGGTTTCGCATGTTTGCATTCTCCAACACCACCCACATCAACACCAACAGCAACACCAATCACAACAACAATAAAAATAGAATTGTTGATGACAATAACAATAGTCCTTTATAGTAAGTTGATGCAGATAGTTTACCCCGTCCCCTCCGACTATTAGTTCATGCGATTGAGAAAGCAGCATTATTTATGGGCTGACCCAATATATATAACAAATTTCAGGAACAATTGGTACAGAAGGTTGTGAATTTTTCCTGTATCGAAATGCGATAAGCTGAAAAAAAATATTTTATAGTTCGCGGTGCACAGCCAGGGTCACCGAGTGTGCGAAAAAAAATCCAAGAATTAAGGAATGGAGTAGACAAAATCTGAGCTACGTATGTTTCATAGCGAGCGGAACCTCGGAAGTAGTAATTATCCAAGCGAGATGTATATCGCAGGCTACTCTTCAGGCCAAGGATATCTTGGTTATATGAAATTTACATTGCCGTCAAGAGACCCATGTTAACACACGGAGGATTCCATGTGTTAACATGGATCTCCAAACGGCAATGTAAATTTCATATAATCCTCCATGTGTGAATATGAGTTTCCTAACGGCAACGTAACCTTCATATAATCAAGATAACTTGGTCTGAAGAGTAGCGTGTGGTATACACCTCGCCTGGATAATTACCACTCCCGAGGTTCCTCTCGCTATGAAATATATGTAACCCGACACACACACACACAAACACACACACACACATGCACACACAAACACACGCAAAATCTCAGTGACTATTGGCATGTTTATGAAAAACATACACAAATAAAGGTATATTAAATAGCATACAACATAAATCCTTGATTTTTTTCTAAAAGTATCTCAGAGGATGTGTCACAGTTACGAAATGGTAATTAAAATAGGTTTCGTATAAGAAGGGTGAAATAATTTCAAGAGTCGAGAACCTTTTCTGTGGTAGCCCAAGGACTTAAACATATACTAAAATGAATAGAACACATTTATGGCCTGGGTAAGTTGCATGAGTTAAACAAAAATGACTCAGATAGGCCAGTGCCATGTATATAACTCAACACAAATCCTTGATTTTTTAAAAAATTATCTCTGCCTCTAGAAGATATGTCACAATTACTAAATTGCAATTTAGACCAGCTGCATACGAGAAAGGAAGATTTGAGAAAGGAAGATATGAGAAAGGAAGATATGGAAAAGGAAGATATGAGAAAGGAAGATATGAGAAGGGAGGACTTAAGACGCAAGAATTCTCGAATGTTGTTTGATAATTATTATTTTATTGTGCTGTATAATTTTTCTCGGTGATAGTCATTTATCGTTTTTCAATACAACGCAATTATAAAAACAGGAAGCCCATAATTCTGATATTTGAGGTATAATTACAGTTATTTTACCTGAACACTTTATTCCTAAAGGATTTGTTCCCTTTCAACCTCCCCTACAAACCAGCTTCTACACGCAGTGTAAAAATTTCAGCGCTTTCGAAACACAAGTCATCTGTGAACGGAGGACGCTATAGGAAGTCCTGAATGAAATTGCCCGTTTCAAGAACGAGGATAGACGAAATCTGTTATGTAGAGAAATTGAAAAATGCTACGTTACAGAAACTCACAAGTTCATGAAATCTGTATTAAAGTGGAATGATAATGCTTCTAAACAAGATTTCGAGTGTTAATGGTTTACATGCGAGTTGAAACTTGGGTAGTTACCAACACTCGACGGAATTTACAGTCATATAAAAATAATGCATTTGAAAAGAAAGAAAAAGATGATCAAGCGAGAAATAACATGATTATGATTTTCCTTCAGTTTTAATTGTACAGGCATCCTCAAGATCACAGATGTTTTATTGCGTATGCTTATTTTCATTTCTTGTCCGTTGTATCCTTTGTTCAAGTTAATCTCTCTATCACATCAAATCCTCATTCAAGTTCTCTCTTGTCCAAGTTTAAGCCTTCTAATATCATTCTTTATTCTTTTGACAGTGTAAGCTTGTAAGTTCAGATTCGTATTAATACAAGTCTACTTTCTGCCTCAGCTTTTTATTCAAAACACCATTACTAAACTATTATGGCTTGTATTGTTACCTTGTCTTCTATTTAGAGTGCGTATATTGTGTAGGAAGAGCGGATTTAGTCGTTAAGTTTATACGTTTATAAGTTTATAAGAGCACTCACATCACTAATAAAATAATATTCATGTGGATGTTAATGTAAATAATCTTATTTAAAGAGGAAATAGAAAAATTACCGCGAATATCAGCTATTAAAATTAAATGACGACATGAAACCTATTCAATTCATAGTAACTCATGGCTATAAGAATACAGAAAGATTCTACATTACATTTCTAAAATAAGGTTAAACTCAAAGAAAATATATAGTTTGTAGATCTCAGTTGTCCTAAATTCTGCAATTTCAATATTCTACAAGTAATCAGTTTTATTTGTCACGAGACCACATCACAGGTTAAAGGTAATCTCCATTCAGAAATATTTGAATTTAGAATGAAGTGTAACTAAATTAAATACTGATGATTTTGGGCAGAGATATATGACTTAAGATATATGATAAATCTTAGTATTACTGGTATCCAACTAATATTACATTACCAATAAAGAAAGTTGTCTCAGGTTTTACTGCGAGTGAAAATTATAAGGTCCATAAAACGAGATCACGATTGTGTTTTTCAAAATGTTCCTATATACCTATTGACTAAATTCCTATCAACTAGCCTTGTTTCTAGGCTAGAAACATTACTTTTCCACAGGTGCGAAATTCGAAAAATGAAACCGGAAATATACATTTACACACACACACACACACACACACACACACACACACACACACACACACACACACACACACACACACACACACACACACACACACACACACACACACACACATATGTATGTATGTATGTATGTATGTATGTATGTATAGAGATTTGACTGCAAAGCCAACTTTTCTGGTCTTCCCAAAATCCACAAAAGTGAAGCCATAAACGAAGCTTGTAGCAATTCAACTTCTTTGATCATGAATATTCCACATCCGCGAGATCTCAAAATGAGACCAATTGTGGCCGGTCCTTTGTGTGAAACACACAGACTCAGTAATTTTATTGACGTCCTCCTAAATCCTATTCCCCAGCAAGGGCTCCTTTCTAGTTTCATTCGATATTATAAACCTCTACACCTAGATTCCTCACGAATACAGAATAGAAACCATACAATTCTGGCTGGAAAAATTTCCAAATGACATTCCTGACCGAATCGGAAAAGGATTCATCGTTGAAAGACTAAATTTCATCCTACAGAACAATTTCTTCAACACTGCGATGAGAACGAGTGTAGCCCCTACTAACCTTGTTATGGCATACTTGGAAGTCCAAATATACGAGCATGCTAGACTGAAATTTGGAGACAACTACCAAAAGTACTTAATCGCCAACAAGAAACGCTACCTGGATGATTGTTTCATTCCGTGGTCGCATAAGCTTGAGCAACTCTTAGAATTTAGAAACTTAATGAACAGCATTAACCACAGTATTAAGGACAGTATCCAATTTACAATGGAATACAGCCACACCAGCTACCCTTCCTGGACATTTTGTCATAAAAAGAGATACTAACATCGAAACCGACATCTACTTTAAACCAACGAACTCGAAACAATATCCTCTATTCTCTTCCTGCCACCAAAAGCATACTAAAATCAATATACCTTTCAACTTGGTAAGATAAATCTACACGATTGCATCAAATCCTGAAACCCGAGATAAACGACTCCAAAACCTTAAAAATACATTACTAGAAAGAAAGCACCCGGCTAGTTTAATCAAAAACGGAATAGAACGTGCAAAAACGATAGACATACTACAGTTACGAAAAACAAGAAAACCCATGACACGCATAAAACTTTGTCTTACGTATCAACACACAATCCGATGAAGATGGAAGCATACAATATCATCCATCAAAATATACCTCTCATTATGAAAGAGCTACCAGTAAAAAAAAAAAGCACTGGAAACATATTATTAAAAGCAAGAGACAACCGCAATCCCTAAAAAGATTACTTACCAACGCCAACCCATCAAAAATACAATCCCAATAGTCAAAAAAATGCAACCGCCCTAATTGCAGGATTTGCATCTACCTCTTGGAGGGTTTAATGTATAAATTTAAATCAGGTCAAACTTTCACCATAAAGAACCACTTCACCTGTGCATCGAAGAACTTAATCTATGTCCTCAAATATAGTGGGTGTGATGGAGACTACATAGGTCAAACTAGATGAGGGACAGACTGGCGGTAAACAGGCAACAAATCAGGGACGCCACGACCAGGAAAATTCCCGTAAGCAAACGCCGCACACATAAACCAGAAGTAACAAATCTTGTTCGATTTCTACGTCGAATTTTAGGATCTTTCTGATTTGGCGGGCGTCACTTTTTATTTATGTTTTATTTAGTGTGTTTTCTACCGAAACACTTTAAAACTTCGTATACTTGTATATTTTGTCTTCTAGAACAGAGAAACATTTTTATATTCGAACTTATTTCATGTTAAAAGTTGTATTTCGGTACATTCAACCAATCACTGACGTCTATTGACGTGAAAACAATTACTGCTGTGGAATATAAACAAGACATTCTAGTGGTGTAATGGGATCTTTTCCTTTGAATAAAATTAGTGCCGTTGTTTGTTAACAGCAACTATCGGCGGTACTGTTATTTATGACATCGTTCGTGCGTTTGTACTGGTTTTAGCTTTAGGGTTTTAGGGTTAGGGTTAGGGTTAGGGTTTGACAAAAATACTCATAACCCTAACCCTAACCCTATCTCTAAAACCCGAACCCTGACCCTAAAACCCTTAAGCGACGATTACGGTCTTTTATGATGATGTAATGTTCTCATTCTTCTATCAAAACTTACGTTAGAAACAGCTCTAATGAGCTGACAATTATCCATCCTATGTTACTATTCATTTAATTACAATACACCAATGGATTTACGACTTGTTGGACACCCTAGAGTATACCAACAACGTATTATTCGGAGTAACGCGTGATTTGGACCAGCCCCTAGGCGCTAAAAGCTTATGGGGCTGGTTTTCTCTGTGTACACAACTGAAATATCCTATCTGATGTTTCGATTCTCACCAACCATAGGCCGGAACCACAGATATTACCCAACTCTACCTAGTGCATACTTTTCAAGTACCTGATTCAATCGGAATTCTCGTCTTACTACACGTGTGTGTATGTGTATGTGTGTGTGTGTGTGTGTGTGTGTGTGTGTCTGTCTGTCTGTCTGTCTGTCTGTCTGTGTGTGTGTGTGTGTGTGTGTGTGTGTGTGTGTGTGTGTGTGTGTGTGTGTGTGTGTGTGTGTGTGTGTGTGTGTGTGTGTGTGTGTGTGTGTGTGTGTGTGTGTGTGTAAGAATGTATATAAGTACGTATTTTGTGTGTATAATGAGGGCTGAAAAATCACTGTTATATCACTCTCGATGATACTTCCTGAAACAAAATTGTGTGTGATCCTTTATTCGATGTCACTATGAGAAAGATCCCGTGTTATTGTTTATCCTTTCCAACTTCAGAAAGTACTATTTGACGAAAAGCATACCACTCACCACATTTCCATATTTTACAGAGATGACCACGTAGTAGTATCTATCATTATGAACGGCTATACAAAATAGACAGATTTGAATAATACTTAATATGATAATTAAGGTTTTAACAATTAGCACTAATTTAATAAAAGACAACTAATAAATTTTAAATCCAGCAAATACTATCACGTGAAACAGCTAAACGAACGTACTATCTTTTATCTATCCATCATGAGGGATATCTAACAAAGCAGTCATCTGTTATAATGATACACTAGCTAACATCTGAGATAAGTTAGTATACATAAATAAAAATAACTTACAACTAAGAGTAGAACTAAGAAAACTACTGATTTCCCTTAATCCACCATATAATGTATATGTGACCAGGATATAACCACAAACTTTCTAGTTCTTGTAAAAACCAGTTCGCACCATTACTCCTGGGGTTAGAATAGCCGTATTGTCTGTTCTTATGGAATACCCACGTTTAATTGCCGATGACCACTGCTCTTCAGTATAAATACTGCTTTCATCTCTAATAGAGATTTTTTTAACGAGCTAGTTTGCTAACTACAAGGCACATCTACACAAACCATATCCTAACATCCAACTTATAACTATCAAACTTTTTCTACCCTTCCATCGTTTCTCCATAGCAGTTATATATAAAGCATCCATAGGCACGCCGGGACAGTATTAAAACTATTCGAGATTCACTGAGAACACTTTTAAGTGTCGTTATTCACTCATTTAGATCTTGAAATAGAAAAACACTTTACATCCTCGTCTAAATCTGTCTGGAAATATAAGGACCAAAGATCTGAATCCCCTTCAGTAACATGAAGCCTAGCCGACAGAGCCACTATATACTTCAATTGATCATGAAACTATATGCGTTGTCTAACAGAAAAGCTCCAGATACTATTACTTATCCTGATATTCGAAATAATACGGAACTGCCAACACCTCTGGAGATCTTCTTAATAGCTTTCAAATGCCTGAAAGATCCAGGCTTATGTACACAATTTCGTAGTCATCAGATTTAACAGTCAGTAAATTACAAGCTTGGACTGAGCAATCACACTTTACACCATAGTAAACTAGTCAGAATCGGTTTACGACATAACTGCACATATAACCCGTCTTGACCTATAAGTAACCTGCTTAGGGATTTGTAAAGAGAGCTTTATTCACTATATATTGATATTGTCTGACGTATGATCACAGCTATACACCTTTCATCATCGTCTGCTTTATTAGGTCTATTTTGAAAGTCAATAATAGATATCTATATTTTTTTTCTGCATATACCATGCTAACAGGTGTCAACGATCATGGTCCGTCACTCCAATTAGAACATTCCCATGGGGACAGTCATTCAAAAGCCTATTGGTAAGGATATCGAATATCTTTTTCTCTCACTTCCCTTGCTCCTTCTTCTTTTCCGTTTTTCGTATATCAATTAAGTGTCCCATGAATTTCGCTTATTTCTTATGTTGTTAAGAGGTTTTCTGGCGATGATTGTTCGTCTAAGGACTTCGACATTTTCACAATGTCTCGGTCTACGAGACCTTCAATATTCTATGAAGAAACAATGTTTCTACAACATTGATAAGCTTTTGCACGTGTCTTTTGAAATCCTAGGCCATAAAACTATAGTTAAGGCTGGATCTATGTATGCCTGTACAAGTCTTTTCCTCACTTTTATTCATAGCCATTTGTCTGATCTCACCAAAAACTAGCATTGATCTACTCAGTCCTTCACTTGATTTCTTTGATGTGTAATTCTCATGTTATATAATGATGGCTCAGAAATATATATAAACACATGGGTATGTTCAAAATAGTTCCAAATTAGCAGTGCTTTCTCTGACAGTGTTACAAGCACTGTTTCTAGTTTCACCCTCCGATCTGTACATCTGCGAGATAATCAATAGATAGCTTAATCATTTCAGTGCATAAGTAAAATGGGCTTGGAGATAACGCAGTCTTATGTATGTATATATATATGTGTTGTGTGTGTGCATGTGTGTGTGTGTGTGTTTGCATGAATATATATATATATAGTTTTAGGGAAAAAACTAAGGTTCATCGATGAAAATCCAGTCACATATAGAAAAAATTAATAAAATCACAATAAGTATGATATAATACAAAGTAAATATCATAAGATAAAGGTAAGAAAACGACTACACGTGTTTCATAACCAATTTTCAAATAGAAAAAATGAATGTATATAAAATACTTATTATATTAAGATAGAAAAATAATATTAAAAATATCAAAATAATAAACATTCCATAATCAACCCTACATTCATTTGTTATTTATTGTTGGTTGATATATACATTCTTTTATTATTATTATTATTATTATTATTATTATTATTATTATTATTATTATTATTGTATTTTGACCTGAAGATTAGCTATATTTTTTAATAGAATTCATTTTCGATAATTTTAATTGATTTTAATCGATTTAAATTTTCTCTCTATTTGAAAATTGGTTATGAAACACGTGTAGTCATTTTATTATCTTTATCTTATGATATTTACTTTGTATTATATTATACTTATTTATTGTGCTTTTACTTATTAAGTTTGCTATATGTGACAGTTGATTTTCATCGATGAATTCATGAACCTTGGTTTTTTTCCCCTAAAACTATATATATATATATTTAATACTGGGAAATTTGACTTAATTTTAATTTTTATAAATTGATTTTAATTGAGTTTTTACCTCTAATTTTAGATTTTGATCCCTAATGGGTTGGGAGCTTGATCGGCAGAGATGATCAGGTTACACATGCTAGCCCTTTGAAAACACCACCGCCATCATCTAACCCCTCTTTTCCCATGGGTTAGGAACCCTTCCAGCAAGGAAAACAGAATGACCAAAAGGGCTCCCGATTCTCTGTGTCAGAAGCGGTTCTGTTCAGATCACAACGAAGTCTTAAATAT
>NC_068995.1:25650093-25650812 GCF_001194135.2 Octopus bimaculoides
TGTGTGTGTGTGTGTGTGTGTGTGTGTGTATGTATATGAGCAACACACACATACACATACGCACGTATGTACACCAATTGCACACATATTTTTTGTACGCATACATGTTCGTATGTGTGTGTGTGTGTTTGCCCGTATATCAACAAAACACACACACACATCTTGCCTATATATGCATATATATATACGGATAAATACGGATAAATGATTTAAAATAAATATATTTTGGAAATGGCAATTTACGGTACAATACCTAGAAACGTGAAAATCAGACCACGGGTTTGTTTACATCAATTCGGCAGTTTCCGTAAAAAGTGTTGGGTTAGGGAAGTGGAAAAGAACGCTAAAGAGATAGAGAGAGCGCGCTCTCCCTCTCTATCTCTATCTCTCCCTCCCTTACACACATGCCAGTTATCTCTCACCTTCTCTCTCCCTCTCTATCTTTCTCTCCCTCCCTTACACATATGCCAGTTATCTCTCACCTGTTCTCTCTCCCTTCCTTGCACACATGCTAGTTATCTCTCTTTCTTTCTTTCTTTCTTTCTTTCTTTCTCTCTCTCTCTCCCTGTCTCACATACACAGCAACATTACACACACACACATGCCGCTCTCTCACACTAACAAAAGAACTTCACATACACACCACACTTTCTGTCTCGCATACTCACTATAAAAAGATAGCGTCTATTTCTTTTTGGCAACATCTGTTTTGTGTGTAA
>NC_068995.1:25651604-25652886 GCF_001194135.2 Octopus bimaculoides
ATATGTATATAACTAATTTAGAGACGAACCACCATTCCACAACTCAGTCAATGAAGATCCCGTCCAAAACCATGCTGTGAGACATATACCATACTAAATACTAATCTAAAATTTTAATAATTATATAATTTTTAAACAGTAAGATTACTACAATCATGTAATATATAAGAGCAAATACTTTTAAAATCACAGCGAATAGCATACAATGAAACATTCATCATAAAAATATTAATCTCAAAATCAAATAAAGTATAAATTGAACAATAAAAATTAATAAAATAATATAATGTATAAAGGTAAGTACTTGTATATCGAATACGCGCGTTTCATGGCTGAATTAAAACCATATAAAATCATATATGAAAACCATATCCAAATTCATTTGAATGGGGAAATGATTTTACTCCCAAAGTAGTCACTCCTCAGGTCAAATTCCTAACAAAAAAATCATAAAACCTAAAAGTTTAACTTACCTCATAATATGATAAGGAATAAAAATAAGGAATAATAATATATATAAAGAGACAAAACCTGTAATGTAATCCCTAAGTAAAGACATTAATATTATTATTAAAAGTTACGAGCTAAAAATATTCATTAATGTGAACAAGATTAATTCATTATGGAAAAGGTAAATAAATGTAAATGCGTGTTAGTGTATAAAGTGTATTTCGATTTTGTTTAGAATAAATTTTTAAAAACATGACTTATCTGCCGGCGAATTGCTGTAAATTAAATCGAAATAAGTGTACTTTAGCATTTATACTGAAAAGACACGTGATAAATATGGCGTCCATTACTCAGAGATAAATACGCATTATATTTACTATTGTATAATAATAGCGAAATTATCGAAAAAGGTCTACCTAAAGTATATTGTTTATTGAAGATCTAAAATACTTAAAACCTTTAGATCTACAAAAAATAATAACTATAACACGTACGAAATTTATGTATTTTTTAATGTATTTTTTATACATTATATTATTGTATTAATTTTTATTGTTCAAATTATACTTTATTTGACTTTTAGATCACTATTTTTATGATGAATGTTTCTTTGCATGGTATTCACTGTGATTTTAAAAGTATTTGCTCTTATATATTACATGATTGTAATAAATCTTACTGTTCAATATTATATATTATTACAATTTGAGATTTGTATTTTGTATGGTATATGTCTCAGAGCATGGTTTTGGACGGGTTCTTCAATGACTGAGTTGTGGAATGTTGGTTCGTCTCTAAATTAGTTTTATATATATATATATATATATATATA
>NC_068995.1:25652896-25655606 GCF_001194135.2 Octopus bimaculoides
ATGTATGTATGTATGTATTACAAGACACGACCTTCATTAACTATCGGCTAGAGATTGCAATGATTTAGGTATTGAAGCCCCTTCCAAGTAGCATTGATGCTGCCAGGGAATTTCCAGACCAAAACTGTAGCATATACCTTCCATCTTCATCCTTCAGTCCGCCACACCAATCTGGGTACAGTAATATCCACTCTAACTTTGCAGCAACTATATTGCTTTAGGACTTACTGAGAATTTGTATTTTGCTCTCAGTTTTCGTCTTTTTTCATATATAGAATGCTTTCGATCATAGATGTACCCGATCTGACTGAGTTACATAATAACTATGTACCGTGATAAAAAAAGAATTTTTTATTCCATTGAGGGGAGTCAATTCTGTGTCGAAATTTATCATTATTTTCCAATTTGAAATCTGTTAATAAGGTGTTTCAGTAAAATCAATAATAAATATATTTCTATTGGTGTCGGTGTTCCTTGTGCAATTATCAATATTTATCGATGTACTACCTGTTTTTCCCGGTTTCACTCGGGCAGCGTGGTGGATTTGGTTAAAGGCTATTTCCTATGTATATTTTGAATAATAAAAAGAACTAAAAATTAAAAAAACAAAAATTCCAAAATCAAAAAAAAGTACGAACAACCCCAAAACAATACGATGCTAAGGATTTTGCGGGTCGATATTGTAAAACTAACTTCACGTGTGTACCCATAGCCCCATGAAGTCACGGAACCTTATTTGTGGTATAACCTCGCCTTAAAAAGAAAAATATATGGTAGTGCGGTTGTTGTATTGGCGACACAAGAATGTTAATCGAAACTGTTCAAGATCAATCATAGGTTGGACGTTCATGTACACTGATTAGAATTGTGAATTTCAATTATTGAAAACGCGTACCCGGATGGATACAATTGTGCAGAGTCCGTTTGTCTCAATATGGAAAAGCTGTTTGAATGTCGACGTTTGAAGACATTTGTAACTGAAGTTTAAAAAAACATAGTAATTAGAAAGAGCGTAAGCTATAGCTTTTTTTTTTAATGCACAAAATAATTGAAATTATTACTTGGAAAAAAATAATCTTTATTGTGCTGGTTTTTCGTAAAATTTCGCGCATGGGAAAGGCAACAAAATCGCCCCTCCCCACTTTGAATGGGATATTCCTATCTTAAAAAGTAATAATCGATTATCTCGGTAACCATGGGAGTTGGAGGGCAGTAAAAATTTCCTGAACATGAGCGGACCATGCTGCCGCTCTGTGCTGAATTTCATGCGATTCCACTGCACCGTTCTCGAGTGAATCTGCCGATACTCAGTCAATCAATCAATCAATCAAGCAAGCAATCAAGAACACTGCAATTTATAGTATAGATAATTAAACCATTATATTCAAAGAGAGAACATGGGGCCCTATTCATGAGAAACCAACAAGGCCTTGTAGAAAGTAATGCAGCGATGGTACGCTTCTGTTGTGAGGCTCTGAAATGTTCCCAAACGTTTTGAAATCAAATCAGTATATTCATACTTTCAAAATTCAATGAAACGATTACAGTCAACATGACCTTATTACACATTATCTATTCCTACAACGCTATATGTATCTGCTCAGTCTCAAGATAGAAACATATATCAAAGCTTACAAATACGCAGATATACACATGGAAGCTATATATGGATTTCTTGAATTTAGGAAAGAAATACTAATGTCTATGATGGATTATATATTTAGGAATACAGAAAACTTACACATTAGCAAACCTTTTCAATATTATTCAAAATAGTTCTTTACGTATTTACATGAAATTGCATAATGATACTTTGTGTAAATTTATGGTAACAATTAGTATTGTTTATATATTAGTGTGCTGGTGATAATCCACCACACTTGGCTATAGAGCTTAAAATTAATTAAATTTCTGTTCCTCCTAAGTTTACAAATGAATTGATTAAACATGATATTTGAAATCACTAATAATAAAGAATCTAAAATTCAGAAAAACTTTAAAATTGTCATATGTTTTCATACATGGAACTACATTCCTTTTGTTTGTATCTTCCCTATTTCGAAATTAATCAGCTATTTTTCTTCAGATTGAATAACATTCGTGATGCTTAATTTAAAATATTTGACGCTATTATCTTCAGAATAACTATTTTACCGCTACATTATAAATAACGTTTCGACTTGTAAGTTTTAGCTAAAAGAAAACAATAATCACTTATTGATAATGCCAAAATTACAAGAAAACAGCAGAAATTTTGTGATTCCTCTCTTACGATGTCTGTCTGATATTCAAATACAATTTGAAGTTGGGGTTAGTGTTGTTTAAAAAATCTACTATAATTCAGTTTTAAAAAATAATGAAATGTGTTTTATAAATACACTTATATTCTAAATAGTTATGACTGAACATTATATGTTTGTTTATGCCCAATTGCTTATATTTTTGTATTTGTGTTGGTAATTTTTCTTCATGGTTGATGCACTTTTATTCTTAATCACTGGGTTTCTATTTATATTTTCTCCATTTTCTTGCTCATCTATGATTTTGATGTAACCGTTATATTTTCATTATAAAACATTAACTTTACACAAAATATGTATTAATCAATGTAGGGTAGCAGTAGTTCTAATAAATTACTTCGAAGTGAGTCATCAAAGTTAAGAATCGGACTGTGTACATTCATATATATAAATATATATATATATATATA
>NC_068995.1:25656163-25659548 GCF_001194135.2 Octopus bimaculoides
CTCTCTCTCTCTCTCTCTCTCTCTCTCTCTCTCCCTCTCTGTAAGAAATCTCATACTCGTTTCCTTCACTTCGCTATTTCAATGTATTACGCTTCCATATACCCCAATCTATGAAATAAGGTTCGAATCGGACATCGGCGTTATCTTAGCAGTTACGAAAACTATTGTTCTTTGAGAAAAATTACTGTTCTCGTAATTCATCTAAAATCTAGTACTCTACAACACCAAACTTGAGATCTATAATTGCCTCTTCCAATAGGCGCAACCGTAGTCGCCTTACTGTGGGCCCTACAAATTATCCACCTGAATCCCACCCTAACCCACCAGGTTTTAATAATATGAAGTTTGGAAACCCTATCTACTTCAATAATAGTAACCCTGCTACCATCGCCGCTAATACTAGTAACCTACCACATGTGACAGTGGTGACGCCCTCTACCAACTTCGTACTAGTAACGATAACAGCTTCAGTCCTACCTATTCTGTAGATGATCATATGCTGGTACATCGCCTACAAAGAGCTATTAATCAATTTTATCGATCGCAGTACTTTGTCCGGTACATATTTCATTGATCTGCATCGCCGCCGAACCGATGTTTCGCTACTTCCATTCGGCTGCGGCGAGCTGCGGGCCGTTCGCTGCGGACACGTCGCTATCCCCAGCCGACGTGCCCGCTGCCGGTTCCAGTGCGAGTGTGTCGTCGGACCTCGCGTGTCGTAGTCGTGGTCGTGGTCGTGGTCGAGACCGTTGCTATGTTGATGGTAGTGCTTGTCGTGTCCTTCTTGTGAGCGTCCTCCTGGACGTTCTTTTCCTCGTGCTCGTTGTCGTGTTGTTGCTCGTGCTCGTGGATGTACTTGTACTCCTGCTCGCGTCGTACCCGCAGCCGTCCAACTGACAACAGGTTGGCTGCGAGGGAACACCTACGCTAACTATGCCCCCGCCCAAGCTGTCTCCGATGACTATCAAAATAAGAAATAGGAGCATTTGTATAAAAGGAGGTATCCCAGTAGGATGCAAATAATGGATGGTGTTCCTATTCCTGAGTTTTCTTCATCACTGAACACTTATAGACATACGCAGGCATACAAGCACACACACATGCACACATCACATCACACACACATCAAATCATGCCCTGACAGAAAACACTTGTCCAAGGTGTTGGACAACGGGATTGAATCCGCAACAACGTTGGTTGTGAAACAGACTCCTTAATCCTGTTGCCACGACTGCAGCCATGGCAAATAGTAAGACTTTAAAAAATTTGCAACAGATAAAACATAACAAAACATCATAGAAAAGCTATGCCATACAGAATTTGGTTTACTACATAAAGCTTACAAGATAATCACCACCAAACGAGAGTTTAGAAATAGTAATGCTGAGAAGAATCGGTGATTAGCATATCGCAATCTTACGAATACATATGTGGAGAAGTACCAAATTAATGAAAAATATTGGAAGGTTGTGAAAATATATTTCCGAAATTATATAAATCTTCATTCGTATATTTAAATAAAGTAAAAAAAAAACATAGATATATTTAGAAAATGCAAAATGTAATAAAGTGCGGGATACATAATTCTTGATGCAAACAATTTTGACTTTTGGTTTGTGCTATATTTCACAGACAGCTATGATTACAGTTAAAGTATGGAAACATTCCATAATCCATCGCTTTCCGGGTGAAGTGTCCTTAATATGTTAAGATCTATTCCATCTTCATGACTGACAGGAAATGACTGGTTCAATGATAATCAATCTACCATTGTGTAATATATTCGCAGGCATATGGTTTCTGTCTATTTGAATACATTCTAGATGCACTTAAAATAGCAAGACTACAGTGAAAAATTTTGTTATACAAGATCATCCACAATACTTTTGCATATGCAACAGGATGAAATCAAACAGTTATGAATGGATCGAAGATTATAGACAAACATTTATGCAATATATGAAGGATCTACAAGTTATTGCTCATCAATTAGTGATGACGGAAGTTTAGAAAATATGGTATAAAAACATAATAGTCAAAATAACAGAGTTTATGCAACGATGACGTCTAAATTTTGCATCCATTTTGTATTATACAAATGTATATTTGCACAGTACAGTTTTGATGAGAGTTTTGTTAATATAAGTTATAAATGCATATATCTTATGAGGATATAATTTTGCAGTTTTCGTTGTTATTGTTGAAGATACTTTAATGTTTTCTCTACATTTTTTCGAAATAGACTTTCAACAATTTACCGCAAGGTAAGGTTAAACTGGATTTTGTTTCATTCTATCTATCAATGTGTTTACAGTGAAATATCATTTTCGATTGATGTATAGTATTAGAACTGCAAGATACAGAAACGCTTGAATACTGTAACATTAAATTATATCTTAGATACAAAATCAAGGTATCCCATGGAAAGAGGGAAAGCATGATATATATTGTGAAATTGTTTTGATATATAACTGCAGTTTGCAAGGAATAATAACTCCATGGACATAGAATGGTCGACCAAGCTCCAACTTAAGTCAAGCGAGTGAGAGCCTTTTTCCGTTCATAAGCGTAAAATCGGTTTAAATTGCAGGAGAATGCACGTCGCTGAAACGTACCCGTAATTTTAGTAGTATTTTGAACATAGAACCCAAAAGAGTCTAACCAAATACTACAAGGTATTTTGTTAACATTACCACTTCTTCCATTTATTTACTGCACATAAATATGCATAGATATATCAGTGGCATAATTTGATTGTCGTCACAGTGTGTAATGGCATATTGAACCTATAATTCTGTTATAGATGTAAACATAGTTTGTAACATTTCCATCCTTTCAAGCATTATGGACGAATATAAACAATTTACCAAAGGACCTATATATGGACGTAAAATTTTCATACCTACGTCATGGATTTAGAATCTTTTACCAACTCACCAACCTCAAAAAAATATTTTCACCAATTCACCAACTTCAAGGACAGTAATTTTAAAATACATTACCTTCTTATATATTTTTTATTTTTATAGACTATATTATTATTATTATTTTTAAAAAACTATACATATAAACACATATCACAAAAATAATTACATCTCTGATGAGCCGAAATATTACCTATATATAATAATCCATTTAGGATATTATTACAGCAACAATATTTTCGCGAAACGATCGTAAGATAATTTTAGATTACCAACATACACATATGTGCACTCACACATACATATTTTTATATTTAAACTTATATTTATTATTATATTTTTACATTTATATTTTTATATATATATAATCTAATATATATTTTATATATATAATATAATTTTTTCTACATTTTTATAACTTACGACGAAAAGTATGTGATATAAAAATATATATCCTTTTG
>NC_068995.1:25659835-25664289 GCF_001194135.2 Octopus bimaculoides
TATATATATATATATATATTATTGCACTCTCCTTACTGCGTTAAGAGCTTTTAACTCTTATTCCAAGCAATGTAGGTGCTTCAGCACTCTCAGTTGCATTTAGTAACGATTAAATTTTTCCTTTATGGTATTACATTGCGTCTAGCTGCTTATATCAATTCTTACTGTACACATTAGCATTTCGCTAAATAAACTGGTGTTTGTGGTATTATGGACTGTGATGAGTTATGTGGTGTTGGTGGAGAGGATTGCAGACTAGGTAAAGGGAAGTGAAGACTGCAAAGGCCGGCGGAAAAACCACGGGGGCATGCGTGGGCACAAAGCACGTGGGGCAGTTGGATGAGAGACTGCGAGCATGTAAGGACGTGTTTTTTTATCTTGACAGTGATCGTTCATCCCGCCTTGGTCAACAGGTAAGGTCTCTGTATTTCTTTCTCCCGTTTGCTTCTTTTTCTGCTGTGGGCCGAAATAGCTTGTAGTGTGATGGAGGAAAAAGACAACAGAAAAAGAAGCAAAAGGGAGAAAGAAATACAGAGACCTTACCTGTTGACCGAGGCGGGATGAGCGAAACACGCCCTTCCACACTCGCCGTCTCTCATCTAACTGCCCCACGTGCTTTCTGCCCACGCATGCCGCGTGGCTCTTTCACTGGTCCTTGCAGTCTTCATTTCTGTTTACCTCATCTTCAATCCTCTCCACCAACACCACATCGCTCATCACAGCCCATAACACCACAAACACCACATAAACCATAATTTTTATGGTAAAAATATAAATACTGGCAGATGGAATTAGCAAAGCCATCGACTGTTTGAGTAGTCACTGCTGATGATGCCTACAAAATAGGCAAAACTAGCTTAGCTTTTTATGTTAATTTTTAGTGTATATATATATATATATATATATATATATATATATATATATATAAAGAGAGATAGAGAGAGAGGAGAGAGAAGTGTTAGTCGGTTAACTTTTATCGATACGAGAAATATAGAAGATGAGGTTGAACTCGGCAGGATTTGAACTGATAATGTAAAGAGCATGAATAAATAAACACCACAAGGTATTTAACTGAGGTCATAATGATTGTTTCTGTATCACAGGATATCAAAATTTCGATTGTGTAAGGCACAATGTGAAAACATTCGGCAATAAAATTGAAATGAACACCAAATACAGATCGGTTTATTTTTATGGAATTTGTAAAAGCATTCATAATCAATTTGTAAATACATCTTCATTGCTATATAGCTATGATCTTATTTAGTTTTATCAATTTAGAATCTGTTCGCATATTCATTATCCTTCAAATCATCAATGACATTTTTGTGAAAACCATAACAAAAGTAAATTTGTCAATCAATAAATGTTGAAGCTATTCGTTTATTTTATTATATTTTAAATTCATTTCAAATAAAGTTTACGCTTGCTTTTTCTTCCAATATGATTATATTAACATTGTTTTCATTTATATAATTTCCCCTCTAAAGCTTTCAAAGAAAGTTTCAATGAACATGTTTATTAACTAAAATACAGAGCACGTAACTTCGCACATACACACCACATCACACACATACACACACACACACACACACACACACACACACAACGCGCGCACACGCACACATACATACACACACATTTATGTAAATACATATACATTTACTTCCTTGTTTTAAGGAAATGGATCTCGAACTACATATAAAATTAATCATGATAATAAAAATAATAGCATGTAAAATAGTGAGTCGAAAATCCTTTTTGCATATGAAGTCAATAGTATATATTTACTTATTACTCTTTAGATTTGCAAATGCTTTCGTAGTAAGTTTTACATCAGAGGAAGAGCATTCAATGAAAGGTTAAAACCAACTATAGAGGACATCCAAAATCATTAACAAAATAATTCATTGCCAGTATTTCCCGGGGTGTGTATACACACACACACACACACACACACGTATCTGTGTGTGTGTGTGTATTTGTGTTTGTCCCCCCACAACCGTTTGGTAGCCTATGTTGGTTCGTTTAGGTCCCCGTCACACAGCGGTTCGACAGGAGATTCGATAACGTAAGTACCCGGCTTTAAAAAAGTACTGGGACCGATTCTTTCAGTTAAACTCCTTCAAGATGGTGCTCCTGTATGACCGCAACCCAATGTCTGAAACAAATAAAACGATAAAAATAATGTGTGTGTGTGTGTGTGTGTGTGTGTGTGTATGTATGTATGTATGTATGTGTGTGCATATGCACAGGGAGATACAGAAGAGGAAGAAGAAGAAGAAGAAGAAGAGGAAGAAGAAGAAGAAGATGAAGAAGAAGACGAAGAAGAAGAAGAAGTAGAAGAAGAAGAAGAAGAAGAAGAAGAAGAAGAAGAAGAAGAAGAAGGCGACGACCCGTAAATTGGGAACAAAAATTCCGTATTTGCACGTATGACCCTCTCACACGCGCGCATCAATTCTCGCACAGACGCGTATTTAGCAGGCATATTTACTCATACGACATTTCAAACACACACAAACACCCCTAGACGGTTTAAGCACACGAACGCACGCGCGCACATGCACATGCGCACACACGCACACATACACACGCATATACACGCGCGCGCGCGATGCACATTCCCATGTTTTCACTTGCAGATATGTACTCACTAAGGGTGGGTGAGGGCATGAAAGTGGGTAGAAAACGTTTAAGCACACACACACACGCACACACTTACATACACACATACCAGCACACCCGAAAGGATGGCCTGTACAACTGGTGCTTATTTTATCGAACGCGAAAGGATGAAAGGCAAATTCGACCCCGGCGGCATTTGAACTCAGAATCTAAAAGTAGACAAAATGCCGCGAAACAATTTTACCTGGCGTGCCAACGATTCTGCCAGCTCGTCACCTTAGTAGTAGTAGTAATAATGATTTCTTTGTTAACCGCAAGAGTTTACATTAAGAAGACAGCAACATGTGCGTAAAAATGTAAACACTGCAATGTTTCTATACGAAAACTGCAATCCTGCAAGTAAATTTAAAAATTTTAATTACATATACATTCATATTTATACAAGATCTCTGTATATATGCACATTGCGGTTTTCTTCTCGGTCTCCCGCTTATACATCAATGATAATTATAACTACGAAAGAAACATCAACACATATCAACGAGCGATGTTCCGTTAAAAAAGTAAACGCTGTAAAAACGAACCCATAACAAATGAGAAAGAACAGTGGACAGATAACCACAAATACTATGGAATAGCTGATTTATGATTTACAAACAATACTATGCAGCACTCCTCCAAAAACATACAAGAAACCACTCATACCGTGAATACCAAACAAAATTAGCAAAGCCCACATGTGCCACAGAAGGCTGATACGCGACAGAACACAACATGCGCTGCACAAACAACACACAATACAAAACTAATACGACAGAATACTCAATACTAACCCCATAGCAAAACATACTGATACGATACAATATCCCTCCCCACCCAAAAAATGCAGTATACACCACACTACTAGCACAAAGGTGCAACAAATGGTGCAACAGAAAGTTGCTTGAAACTATCAGATGTCGAAAAATAATAGTGGTGATGACGTTGGTGACCTTACGTTTATGAGAGACAGGAGTTTCAAAAGCACTCTGGTTGTAACAGCGAAAATGAATGTGGACCATTAAGGGAAGGCCTCTCGCTCAGCAGTGGTTCAGTAAAGTTGCAGATTGGCCACAACTGTTATCCTAATACAGCATCAGCAAATAATTGAGTAAGAAGGAGGAAGTGGACCAGCAAAGAAAACAGGATAGTGAACCTAAAAGAAGGGGCTATAGAAAACGGATGTTAACACTTTGAGTAGAGAAGGGTATGTTTATATGGACTGAGCAGAGATTAGTCAATCAAGCTAATGCTATTAGGAGAAGAAAGTGGGTGACAGAATTAGTAGAAGAGACCGCAATAGAACTGTAAAAGAAAGACCAGGCATTAGGAAAGACAAATAACAGAATAAGAGATACAGCTCAAACTAAAGAAGAACCTAAAGGAAATAATAATACTAATAATAATACTAATAATAATATAGAAAAATCCGCAAGCTTCTGACTTGTAATAAGATGCACCATCCAAAGGCAGACGTGGATCGTCTTTACCTTCCCAGAGTTCAGGGAGGTCGAAGCTTGATCCAGCTTGAACTTACGTACAAAACCACCTCAATCAGACTGGCCAAATACTTTGAAACAACCAATTATTGGATGCTGAAACGTGTTGAAAAACATGAAAGACCGAAAAAACTTCACTCTATTCTGAAAGAGAGCAAAAACTTCGCTACTGATCTCTTAGATACCCACCAGCTTGATCAGGTTGAAGGAAATGCGCCAACTGCTGCTGCAAAGAAAAGAAAATTAATTGCAAAGACAAAAGCACATGAAAAATTAGCTAGCAGATGGGAA
>NC_068995.1:25664299-25669802 GCF_001194135.2 Octopus bimaculoides
TACGAAGCTCAGGACTAAAAGCAGAGAGTGAAGGTTTCATATTAGCTGCTCAAGACCAAAGTTTATTGACCCGGAACTACCAAGCCAATGTGATGAAAATTGGAGCTGACCCAAAATGCCGATTCTGTAACGATGATATTGAAACTATAGACCACCTAATCTCAGAATGTAGAGTCTTAGCACCTGTAGAATATAAAGCAAGACGTGACAGAGTCGGCCAGTATTTACACTGGACAATATGTCGGCATTATAAAATTAGAACCGCTGACAAATGGTATAAACACCATCCTGAAGCTATGACTGATGGAGAAAATGTATCGATTCTCTGAGACTTCCCCGTACATACCGACAAAACTATAAAAGCTAATAAACCGGATATTATTATAAAAGATCAGACAAAAAAGGTGTGTTTATTAATTGACATGAGTATGCTTTGCGATCACAATATAGCGGCAAAAGCATTTGACAAGATCAGTAAATATAAAGACTTGCTAATAGAAATTGAAAAAATGTGGCATCTCAAGGTGACTACCGTACCAGTGATTGTAGGATCTCTAGGAATGATAAAAAAAGGTACTGAAACCTATTTGAAAATGATACCAGGCTTACCACCAGCGACTAAGTGAGGAAGATCAGAAGATATTAGATGAGATGCAGGAAGTAATGAGTAAAGAAGTAAGAAAAAGATTGCCAGCATTAAAAGGCCCCAACAGAAGAAAGCTGTTAGAAATTACTAGGAAAGCGAATTCTGCTATCAGTAGGATAGACACTAAAAGCATAGGAGACACTAACTTATTGATCTATGCAGAAGAGGCAGTAGTCACTAGAAGATTAGATATCTCACAGGGAAAGATTTAAAAAGACCAAATGTGGAAAAGGAGACTACAAAATAAAAGTGAAGACTTGAAGACTAGATCTGAGTAGAATAGAAGCCTGGAAAGTGAACAAGCTAGGAAACACAAGATGCAAATCTTCCTTTGAGAAAAGATACTTAGTCAAAGAGAAAGGATTTGGGACAGTAATAGAAGAGTTGAAACAATGAAACATCGTATCATAGCAGTAGCAGTTAAGCTCTCCAGATATCAGAAAAGAATAAATCAGTGTCAACCCAACTATCGGTTGAGTCCATTGTGAAAATCGTCCCGCCATCTTCCTTTAGCCGGGAAGGGAAAGCAGTGTTTCTTTTCCTGATGGCTATGGCGAAAGAGGTTGTGTGGTGGACCAGATTCAAAAGGTTGAAGACAGATACTTTCCACTTTGGCTAAAACCTCATCAACTTTTTCAAGTTTTACTTGAAAAATAAAGTGAGGGCAAAGAGTGGAGTTCTGCCTCCTAGCAATTTTGTTAAAAGGAATGTGAATGTTATAAGAGTGGTCCAATCGGATAGACCTACTCTGTACATGCGCCTATAGGCGATGAGGAGAGGACACTTGCTAGTGGTCAGGGCCTCCGTGGTTCTATGCGGTTTCTACGAGCAGCTCTAGGAAGTCTTCCTCATTTGGGGAATTTTTCGTTGTTAAAATTTATTTTGTTATAGTTTTCGCTTTTTACACGCTTCATTTTATGCAACCCGACAGTATATTGTCTTGTACCGTCTCCAATATTTTTCTGAATATTTAGTGGTTAATATAGAAAACATTATTATCATTATTATTATTATTATTATTATTATTATTATTATTATTATTATTATTATTATTATTATTATTATTATTACCTTTGCACAGCTTCTAACGCTGGAGATGTATTACAATGTCAGCTGTTCACTACCAGCGAACTAAGGTAATACCTCTTATTTTTCGAGCACCTTCCAGAGTATTCGAGCGGTTCCAAGCAGTGCTGTTTTCTGAAAGTGCTCCACCCTTATTGCAGCCCCTATTTGTTCCACGTACGTCTCGAGATTTTTGCTCACTGTTCCCAAAGCTCAGAAAAATATTGGTCCTTTTGCTACCTTTTTCATCGACCACAACTGCTGAACTTCCCAAGCTAACCTGTTATATCTCTCGACTTTTCTTTCTTCCTTATTGTCAGCTTTCTACCTTGTTGTCAGCTGGGCATGCTATATCTATGATCCAGCATAGCTTGTTTTCTTTCTCAATCAAGACTAAATCCGGTTTCCTATTCTCTTTTTCATGGTCGAACTAAATCATAAAATCCCATAGGATCTTTGCATTTCCATTTTCGACGATGCCTTCAGGTTTGTTGTCTTACCAATTTTTTGTTCTGTCAAGTCCATACTTGTTGCAAAGTGTCCAATGGATGAGCCTGGCTATATTGTCATGGCGTTTCATATAATCCTTCTGAGCTAGTGGCGTACATTGGCTGGTAATATGCCATATAGTTTCACCGTTTTGTTCACAGATTCTGCACTTATCACTTTCTGATGTGTTGTCTATTCTGTATTTTATGTAGTTTGTTCTTAGTGCTTGCTCTTAGGCAGCACAGATTAGAGCCTCCGTTTTCGATTTTAAATCACTTTTTGTCATCCATAGCCATATTTTTTCTGTATGTCTGTCTTATCTTCAACATCCCTATGAAATTGAAATTCTCCATGCATTCTTTTCTTTACTCATCTATTTTCAGTTCCATTCGTTTCCAATTTCTTGTATAGTGCTTTATATTTGCAATCTTTCATCCTACACAAGCCTGACATTCTAATGATAATGGTTCTGTGGCATTTTTTACATACCATGCTATGTTGTTTTCTTCTGCTCTAATGCTGTGTTCGCTTCCAATAAGTCCTCTCCCACCTCTTTTCTTGGTACATACAGTCTGTCTGTGTCACTTTTTGGGTGGAGTGACCTATATCTAGTGAACAACTTCCTTGTCTTTCTGTCTAAGCTGTTTAGCTCGTCTACTGTCCATGCGATTCCCCTGCTCCATATCTAAGGAGAGAAACCGCCCAGGTGTTGATAGCTTCAATCTTATTCCGTCCGTTTAATTTCGACTTAAGGATCAGTCTCAATCTGCGCAAGTACTCCACCTTAAATTTTTCTGTCATTTCTTTCTCCATCAATTTATCCATTTCCAAAATCCCCAAGTACTTATAGCCCGTCTCTTCTATCAGCTTCATAACCTCCCCCGACGGTATTGATAGCCCGTCCATGTATTTGATTTTGCCTCTCTTCAAGACTAACACGCCACACTTTCTCAATCCGAACCCCATTCTGATAACAGCACTGAAATTATACACTGCATCAACGAGGGAACTGACTAGGGCTTCATATTTACCATAAAGTTTGAGGTCATCCATGAATAAAAAATTGTTGACTTTTTCTTGGCGGATTTTGAATACATACCCAGCTTTTGCTTTCCTCAGAATCAGTGGCAGTGATATCAAGCACAATACAAAGATCAGTGGTATCAAGCACAGTACAAAGATCAGTGAAGACAGGCAGCCCCTTGGAAAAAGCCCTTCCTAATTTCTACTGTCCCTAAACTTCTGTATGCTGTCAGGTCCGTCCTCCAATTCGCCATACTTTTTCCAAGCAATTGCTCAACATTCGATGCAATACCAAATAGGTTCATACACTCCATAATCCAAGTATGTGGGATCATATCGCACGCCTTACGATAGTCGATCCATGACATGGCTAAGTTACTCACTTCCTCCTGCAGTCTCTAAGTACAGTTTTGTCTATCAGGAGTTGATCCTTGATGCCTCTGCACTTACGCTTGCAACCCTTCTGCTCATGTAGCAGGACCCCATTTTTTCCAGATGTTCGTACATTGAGTCTGCGAATATTCTAGTCAATAACTCCCACATAAGTGGCAAACAGGATATCGACCTGTAATTGTCTACCGTATTGCCTTTTTCGATGCTTTTTCAGGCACAGCACTGTCCTATCCAGTGTCAACCACTCTGGTGTTACTTGGTCGGCATTTGACAAGTTGTTGAGCTGCGCAACTATTCGTGCATGACATTCACCAAATCTTTTGATCCAGTAGCCTTGAACTCCATCTGGTCCCGAGGCCTTCCAAATACTCATTTTTTCTTTTTTTTTTTTTCTTTTCTTTTTTTTCTTTTTTTTTTTGCTGATTTCCTTCACTTCCCTAACTGAAATTACTAGTTATGCCTGTTTTGGACAGACTACTTTTCTTTGCTGTAGATGTCACTCCAAAACGATTGACTTTCAATGTTATCTGGTATCAACTTTTCATCTGTACATCCTCCATTTATTTCTTTATAGAATCTCTTCTGATCTACTCTGAATAACCTATTCTGGTGGTAACCCTTCAATCTTTGGTCGTATCTTACCATCTTTGCTTTCTTTGCAACGTGGCGCTGCCTCAGTTCCTCCATTACCACTTTCATGCCCTTTCTTTCAATATTATACTTCCTTTTCAGTGCCCTGTATTTTTGTTCGCTTTTAAGCTCCCCTTTCTCTTTTCGGTCTAACACAGAAATTTCCTTCGAGAGAATATCTAACCCTGCCTGTATTCTTCTTTTCCACCATGGGTCTTTTCTTTTTGTCACTCCCATTATGTTTCTTTTTCTTAACATCGACACCCACATTTTCTGCTACTTGCTGCCTTGATCGAATTATTTGTTTCTGTGATGTTGTTTGTTCTGATGTATTTCAGAATTTCATTGACATTTTCCGTTTCTTGGTTCAATTTCCATCGATCAACCTTTTTAAGGTTGCAAATAATGTCGCTATCGTTCTCCTGTAGTCTTACCTTTAATCTGTCGTAGATTGCCTTCTGTTCATCTGCCATGTCGCTATTAGCTTTATTGTCTTCTTTTAGATCATCTATATGTCTCTCATCAAGTAAACTACCACTGCTCCTTTCCTGTGCTATGGGATTACTCTTATTAGTAAGAACTATATTTTCATTGTTATCTCTGCAGCTATTTTCCATGACCCATTTTTGATAGCTTCGAGTTCTACTTCTGTGAACCAAGGTAGGAATACATAGTCTTGGTCAGTCAGGATTTTGAGAAAAAAGACGAAACGAAATTCTAATGAACGATATCCCTTCACGTCGAGAAGGAGTTATATGCCATTGATCAGCTCTAGCGGCGCCCGGAACGGGTTAGCAAATGCACGCTTTTTGTTCGCAGATCGACAAGCGGGGAATTCCATGTTTTTAGCAAGAATTTCCGCTGATTGAGAGCACCGACTAAACATCTCACTTTTGGGGTTTAAGGCCCCCCTCTCCTACCAGGTCTAGCGGGTTCTTCAGGATCCTCGCTCTCTCGGCCAAAGAAATTTAACATCGTCTGCTCCCGTTAAGGTACGGTCCAGTTTGTTCTCGGACGTCCCATTTAATTTTCTATGGCGTAACCTCTTCTTTAAACGTCATACGTAGGTGGCGTATATATATAAGTATGCATAGTGTATATTATATATAGTATTGTTTAACTTTTAATATGACTCTTTCTTTCTTTCTCTCTCGCTCTGTCTGTCTGTCTGTCTGTCTGTTTCTCTCTCCCTCTCTCTCTCTCTCTCTCTCTCTGTGTATATATATGTGTATGTGTTTGTATTTACACACACACACA
>NC_068995.1:25669812-25670652 GCF_001194135.2 Octopus bimaculoides
TATATATATATATATATATATATATATATATACATATAGTGTCTCTTGTGCGTACAAAAAGTGCTCCACGTAGATTATCATCTTCCAATCTGCTTACAGAATACAGGTTGAGCAACTATTATACCTGGTAGCATTACTTGTTATGATATACAGGACAAATGTTTGAGAAATCACTTTAAACACAAGTTTATATCATTTGTTCCTACGTAGGCGCTGGCGTGGCTTTGTGGTAAAAAGCTTGCTTCCCAACCACATGATCCCGGATTCACTTCCACTGCGTGGCACCTTCAGCAAGTGTCTTCCACTATAGTTTCGAGCCGACCAAAGCCTTCTCAATGGATTTGGTGGACGGAGACTGAAAGAAGCCCGTCGTACATGTGTGTGTGTGTGTGTGTGTGTGTGTGTGTGTGTGTGTGTGTGTTTGTATTTGTATGTCTGTTTGTCCTCCCACCATCGCTTGACAACTGATGTTGGTGTGTTTACGTCTGCGTAACTTAACAATCCGGCTAAAGTTACCGATAGAATAGGTAATAGGCTTACAAAGAATAAGTTCAGGGTTCGATTTCGTCGACTAAGAGGCGGTGCTCCAGCATGGCCGCATTTAAATGACTGAAATAAGTAAAAGTACGTTTTACTATTGCAGCTGTATAGAACTCTGCACACCCCATTGAATCTGAATTTAGATTATATTATACCTGCAAATGAGTAAACTTGCTAGCCACCTTATTATTACCTCCACCTTAGCGAAGGCGGAAGTATTGTTTTCAGCCGTGTTTGTTTGTTTGTTTGTCCGTGGACAAGATATCTCAAGAACCGCGGGATGGATTCGGATGAAACTTT
>NC_068995.1:25670662-25671073 GCF_001194135.2 Octopus bimaculoides
GGTACCGGACAAGAATTCTCAATTTTTTTTAAATATTTTCTTTACTTTACATGTATATGTAAAGTTTCACATAGTTCTCATGTACACGCGTTCACATATACACATATACTCACACATTTTCAGCGTTGAACATTACCATCTCATTTCCATTGTACATGCGCGCACACAGACACACAGACACACACACACACACACACACATACACACATACACATACACATACACATCCACGCAAACGTACCTCTCTTTTACACACACATATACTCACACTTCAAACGCCGTTTATCGGCTTTTTCACTCCTTTCTTCGTTATTCATCTATCACCCCTTCCTTTTTCATTCATACGACGCTGTCTTTACCATTCATCTCCTCTGCTTTTGCCTCTCACTCTGGCTCTATTATATATATATA
>NC_068995.1:25671294-25672020 GCF_001194135.2 Octopus bimaculoides
TATATATGGAGTAAAATTTTTTGGAGAGATCCAAGGGAACAATTACAAGGTAGCTAAAAGTTGCTTAAGTGAGAATTTTCAAATGCATCCATTGGACAAAGCACACGTTCAGTAATTTCAAATAATATCTACCCGAAACCTAGTAATATTTAATGCAAACCTCTTTGCCATATTCCTCAATCTTATTCCCCTTAATCTTTACACTCCCTTTTAACTTTTTTTTGTTTATCAGTGTCCACAATTGTATATGTGCTTAGAAGTGTGAGTATGGTTGTATTGTAGTGTGTAAATGTCTATCAATGTTTTGGGGTGTGTGTTCTTTCCTATATGTGCAAGTCCTGTAAAACATACTTAGGTATCTGTATGCGTCTAGCTATATGCTTTTGAGAGTTATCGTAAGTTTACAAATCTGATTTAGCATTTTTTTTTAGTCCTTTGTAACAAATTCTTTCCGTTACCTCTTACTCTTTTACTCTTTTACTTGCTTCAGTCATTTGACTGTGGCCATGCTGGAGCACCGCCTTTAGTCGAGCAAATCGACCCCAGGACTTATTCTTTGTAAGCCTAGTACTTATTCTATCGCCCGCTTTTGCCGAACCGCTAAGTTACGGGGACGTAAACACACCAGCATCGGTTGTCTAGCGATGTTGGGGGGGGGGACAAACAAAGAAACACAAACACACATACACACACACATATATATATACATATACATATATACGACGG
>NC_068995.1:25673036-25676208 GCF_001194135.2 Octopus bimaculoides
TATATATATATAGTATTAGGGAAAAGAACCAAGGTTTATGAACTCATCGATGAAAATACACTGTCACATATAGAAAATATTTATAATTAAAAGTACAATAAATAAGTATAATATAATACAAAGTAAATATCTGTGCATGTATGTATGTGCATGTATATATATATATATATATATATATATATATATATATATATATATATACATGCACATACATACATGCACAGATTCACACATAGATGTATGTAAGTATATGCACAGGGCATACATATACACACATACATAAGCATTACGACATTCAATTCAATAGTATTTGTTTATATTACAGTACAATTAAATGAATGCTTAGATCAGATTCATTTCCGTAAAATGACATTTACATAAAACATGGGTATGTATTTCCCATATAACGAGCACGGTGAATATACATTATTTGTTTACATTAGTGATAGAGAGAGATTTGGTGCATTACGTCATCATAATTGGTGTTTATATAAAAATTACAGAACATTCTCAATGCATAAGAATTTAGTTCATCTTTATTAATTAATTAATAATAACTATTAATTTTTGTTTAAAGTTTATGTTAACGTAATATAATACACCGAATATAATGTGTATCATAAGAGAAATATTCTATATTCAGTTATGTATAAATATAGATAAAGGGCATCATATTAGCTATAGATGGAAATCTGGTGCATTACATCATCACAATTAGTGTTTATAGAAATAGTTACGAAACATATTCGATTCATAATGATTAAGTTAATCTCTATAAATTAATAAATAATAATTATTAATTAGAGTTTAATTTTTTTATTTATGTAAGGTAATGTAACTGAATATAGTATGTATTATAAGAGATATAATCGAAAATATTCAATTAGATATAAAGATAGAAAAAGCGAATTACATTAGCAGAGTTTATGGTCAAATGGATTAAGGAAATTCATCCAATAAATGGGTACATATTGATTTCAATCAATAGGTAAAATAATCTTGATTTCAAACTATTGTATCAATAGGTAAAATACCTCCTAAATATTTGATGATATTATATGAATATCCTATATAGTTTGATATTACCTTATGATAAGTATATAGTTTAATTATACTTAGTGAAAACTTTTCGCTATGTGAACACAAGATGATCTTTTTTTCTTTTCTTTGGTTAAATAAATGGTTCGTAGATGTAAGGATTACATTTTCGGTACAGAACTCACATTTTTTGCTTGAGATTTTATATGAATGAGCAAAACTAAGAACTGTCCCTTTAAGATTAACTCCAAAGCTATCGTTTATTTCCCATATGAACCTACTTAATCCAGTAGAGTTCATTTTATGTCTATTTTAAGGCTTTGTAAATGGTTAGCAACCCTAATCTTAATCTTATTTTCTGTTGACCCTATACAATAGAATTTCTTTCCTTGAGATTCAAGTATACATTGGTAGACTAAGCTATCTTTCTTACACACTTCTTTAAATTTACAATTAATTTTAGCTTTACAGTCACAGGGTTCATTTACATCTTTATGTATAAATTTATTCGAAGTATTAAGAGAGGAGTCAATATGGGTTATTTCCTTTCTATCATTAAGGTATGTGTGGCTGTCAGCTTTATTTTTTAGATTGGGGAGATTCTGTTTGTGTTGTGATGAATTGTTGTAATAAATAATTCTATTACTGTAGAAATCATCTAATTTTTTGTCATTAATAGTTGATATAATCATGAACAGATTGCGAGTTAAACTATGACCAACTCTGAAATATTTATAATTAATAATTTCACTGCATTTATTATCTTTATTAAAATGCTTATAAAGAGACCTGTATATAGATTTGATTAAATTCTTTTTAATTTGCATTGCAAATCGTATTAGATTTCTGAGGGTTGTTTTTAGATAATTTGTATTTAGATAATTTTTGATTTAGCAAAGTTTATAAAAGGGGTATGTGGTTTATCTTTTTGTATTACAAATATTACAAGGATTATCAAAGGTATGAGTTTTCAAGGAAATTACCGATTTAGTATTATCAGATTTATTATTTATGTATTTGTCACTATAAGAATAATTATAATTATCTGTAAGTTGCTTATTATTTATCTTAGATTTATAAGGTACTTTAGTATTTGTTTTACATTTAGAGATTGATGTTTAATTATTTCAAGCTTATTATCATTACCATAATCTAGTTTATTACTAGCTAGTTTATTAATTCTCCGTTTGTTATTACTTGTAGATTTATCTTATATTTAATTACCGATCTTTTCAGTTTTTGTTTCTGTATTACAATTAGTTCTATCATATATATTTTTATCATATCGTTGATTGTACAGTATCTTATCTCTATATCCAGCTTTGGCTAGGGCCAAGTTATAATAATCTCCATGTTTCACAACTATGTTTTCATTGGTTGATAAATACGATATTCTTTTCCCTAAAGTATTTTTAATTGATTCTAGATTATTATTTAGGAAATTAATGTAGCTTAAATTCGTATATAATTTATGGAAAGGGTCATACTTGCCAGTTATTAGATTGAAATTCAGCCTATTATATTTTGTTAATATAAACAATGATTGAGAATACTTATTAATTTATTAATAGAAATGAACTAAATTCTTATGTATTGAGAATATTCCGCAATTTTTCTATAATTATGATGACATGCAATTATGATGACATAATAATTATGATGACATAATGCACCAGATCTCTATATATTGCTAATGTAAACAATAAATTTATATTTATCGTGCTCGTAATATGGGAAATTCATACCTATGCTTTATGTGAATGATATTTTACGTAAATGAATTTCATCTAAGCATTAATTTAATTATAGTGTAACATAAACAAATACTATTGAATAGAATGGTATAATGCGTATGTATGTGCGTGTGTATGTATGCCTTGTGAATGTACATACATACAACTATGTGTGTATCTGTGCATGTGCATGTATAGGTGTATATATATATATATAAACACACATACATACATACATACATACATACATACATACATACATACATATATATATATATATAATATACATATATATATATATATATATATATATATAAACACACATACATACATACATACATACATACATACATACATACATACATACATATATATATATATATATAATATACATATATATA
>NC_068995.1:25677117-25677785 GCF_001194135.2 Octopus bimaculoides
AGAGAGAGAGAGAGAGAGAGAGAGAGAGAGAGAGAGAAAGAGAGAGAGAGAGAGAGAAAGAGAGAGAGAGAGAGATAGTTTTTATTAATTATTAACTTCCAAGATAACATTTTTGTATGTATATACTGGAGTTGAAGAATGGATGTTACCATGATATTCTGTGGATCTGAAGAGCAAGTTCTATTGTTGTATTAGCTTGTAAAATGTACAACGGTATAGGTAATTTATAGCATATGCATTTGTGCTGACATGTAAAATAATTTATTATACATTAAAATGAATTATTTTCCCTTGATGTTGGCTGCGAAGCAATTATGAGCTTACGGATATCAACTGGTGAAATAAATTCATCTCATACCTCCTGATTTTCTTTATATCCTCTCTCTCACTCTCACTTTCTCTTACTCTTTCTCTCTCACTCTCTCTCTCTCAAAGTATATATATATATATATATGTGTGTGTGTGTGTGTGTGTGTGTATATAACCTCACGTGGAGTGTTAGCGATTTTCCTCCGTCTTTCTTCTTTCCCTTTCCCTTTAGACTGTCCTGTTTTTCCTGTTTCCGACGAAGAGCTGTGCTCGAAACGGAAAATAACAACTCTCGTTTTTCACCGAGCGTCATATTAACACGTTGTTTGTGCTACATCCTCAGGTTACTTCGCTTTTTC
>NC_068995.1:25678468-25681775 GCF_001194135.2 Octopus bimaculoides
TATATATATATATATATATATATATATCTTGAACAAGTAGAAAAGCACTCGATCAGCTAATAGAGTAAAAATAATCTTAAATTAAAACCCACAAAACTTGCAATTGCCGTAACCCCTGTTTCCTACTCAAAATAATTTATTCCGCTATTTATGAAGCTACAAAGAAGACCGTTTGTCAGTTGTGATTTGAGCAGATAACGTTTAAGCAAGAGACACTTGTAAAGAAGAAAATAGGAAGGAAAAACACAAGTGAGATAACCAACGTTAAATAATTCAACATTAAGTAGACGTAAATCAAATGTTAATGTTTTACTAAGTGTCCGGTGGTGTACTTATAAATTCCGACAAGATTTATTTCTTGAAATGTGGACATACAGAAAAAAATCTCGTTCCTCAAATTTTTGTATTCGTTGGTGGTTCTGAAGTGTTTTAATAGATACAGTTTTTCAGGCGAGCACGCTAAACATTTTTGGGCCGTTAATATAGGGCCTGGATTTAGAGAGGTTTATCAATTTGATATGGAAATTTGCCCAGTCATCTTTAAGCTTCTAGATTAAAGCCGAAAGTTTTGTGAAATATGTTTTATCACTGTTCCTAAAATTCAAAAGATGGTTGTTTATCTATTGATCAATAGATTTAAATTTTCTTTCCACGACTCCGATATAGCATTTGATATTTGTACGATCATTCTCGTACTTTGCTTAAACCTTTGCTCCTGTCCCAGGGGACATTTAGATTTACCCCTATATATGCATCCGGGACAGGCTTGAGTATTCCATTGCTTATTGATATACGACTTAAAGTTAGGACGACAAGAAAAGGTATATATATATATATATAATCACTTGTTTCAGTCATTTGACTGCGGCCATGTTGGAGCACCGCCTTTAGTCGAACAAATCAAACCTAGGACTTATTCTTTGTAAGCCTAGTACTTATTCCATCGGTGTCTTTTGCCGAACCGATAGGTTACGGGGACGTAAACACATCAACATCAGTTGTCAAGCGATGGTGGTGGGGACAAACACAAATACATATATAAACGACAGGCTTCTTTCAGTGTCCATATACCAAATCCACTCACAAGGCTTTGATTGACCCGAGGCTATAGTAGAAGACACATACCTAAGGTGGGGCACGCAGTAGGACTGAACCCGGAATCATGTGGATCTTACCACACAGCTACTCCTGCGCCTAACTTTATATATAATTTTTATTGTATATGTGTGTGTGTGCGTGTGTGTGTGTGTGACAATTTTGAATTAAAATAGTCATGTCAATCTGTTAAAATACATCAACATTTTTTTGTTAATTTTTTTGATTAATAGTTCAGGATATCACGAAATATCACAAAGTGTTTGTTACACACTTCGTTGCACGTTTGTTGCTGGTGATCTTTTATAGGTATCAGTGTGTTTCTATCTTTTCTTTTCTCTCCCATTTTCTATTTTCTCTTCCTATATGTTTCTTTCTTTAGGAACCTTCAATTCTAAGTACCTCAGTTTAATACCCGTTTTTTTTTTGTTGTTGTTTTGTTTTTTTGTTGGAGGTGGAAATTTAGAATAGTAAAGCTTTCTGAGTTGTTTCCATTTAAACTTTAGGTCTGTGGTTTTAGGTCACTTTAAGATTAAATTCCTCTTTGTTGTAATCTGTCTGCCTGCTTTGTATTTTCATCTATTTAATTCATTATCATTATTCTTACTATGTGGGATGGCTCCTGTATAATGGAATTGTGCTAGGGATCAGGTCAAACAAGTTTGACAAACAATTTTGACACTTAATAGACTTTACAATAAAAATATAAACAAAAATGAATATAACATTGCCCATATGTACCTTGCCAAACAAGTATAACATTTTGAATTTATTAGGTTAGATTATTATTAAAGAGACACTATTACCGATGATGTTGAAATGAAATCCCTTCATTATGATAATTTAATGCCAAACGGCAAAATTATGAACAAATCTCTACATTCCGATAACGTGCCTATTTAAGTAAATGCAAATCTATATGAATATCTTCTTGATGTCATCGTTCGTTTTCATACATTCATTCCGCCATGGAATTTTGTATATGTTCAGCCAGTTCTCCTACCTCCTAACTTTCATTAAATGGCATATCTTCTTTTCATTGCAGCTGTCAAAAATGTTAATTGAATTTTTCATACATTTCAAAGGAAGAGCAGGAAGTTGTTACCATTATGTAACCAATAATGATCATGCATTCTTGAACTTTTTATCCAGATGTTTTTAAAAACACTTAATTAACTGCAGTCAATTTGAGATATCATATGCCAGGAATACTTCTCTATAATTATGATATTTAATGTTTCGTTTTGTTCTATTACGTTTAATTTTTTTCTAGTTTTACTTTTCTCTTTTTTATCTTTAGATAATTTAGGATATTGATAGTGGTTGAAATACTTTTGCAACTGACCCATATACTTTATAAGTAACAAAGGGTGTCGTTAGGCAGCTCCAACATTTTAAACAAAACGTACAAAAGTGCAATGGATTATTTATATCGTTTTGACTGTACACGATAATGATTTATAGGAAATGCGAAATTGGTTGGTAAGGTATATTATATTGCTGAAATATCTCCTAACAATTATCAAAATTGTCGGTCATGCAATGTCCCATGAGAGAATGTATCTTTAGGACATTACTAAAGACGATAACTCTCTTCATAGGTATTCAACAGACGATGCATTATAATGATTTTTTTAATGTATTTATCTAGACTCATGCAACGAAATCAGCTGAACATTAAATGAGATGGTAGAAATCATCATAGCAGTGATAATTCGATTGTATATCTATGTCTGTGTGTGTATACATACATACACACACATACATACACACAAACGCACACACGTACGCATACACGCACACACACATACATATAGGACGGGCTTCCTTTAGTTTCTGTCTACTAATTCATTCACAAAGCTTTGGTCAGCCTGAGGCTATAGTAGAAGACAGTTGCCCAAGGTACCACTGCGTGGTACCTTGGGCAACCTTGGTACCATGTAGTTGGGAAACAAGTTTCTCACCGCACAACCACGCCTGCGCCCATATATATATATATATTTACATATATATGACACAACTCGACTCCGTCGGTCACGAATGGCCATGTGTGCACCTAAGAGGTTCCCATCCGTGGTACAAGTCTGGACGGAAAGTCGCCTCACCTGCGAACGCACAACGTAGGGCTGTTTTATAGAAGACCAGCAGTCGCTCATGTATACAAGCCTCCCCTCTCCACGCCACCGATGTTATCCAAGCGAAAGGCAAAGGC
>NC_068995.1:25684261-25688744 GCF_001194135.2 Octopus bimaculoides
GTAATGCCCTTATATAAATTATATATATTTACGGAAAAAAACGATGGGTTTTTTTCCTTATGGGTTTTTTCACGCTGACTACTTGATAAATTCTTATCATATGGCGTAGTGGTTAAGAGCGCGGGCTACTAACCCTAAGGTTCCGAGTTCGATTCACGGCAGCGACCTGATTAATAATAATAATAATAATAATAATAATAATAATAATAATAATAATAATAGTAATATCGATAGGAATGAGAACCCAGGTTCGAAATTTCCCCAAGACACCTGACGAAGGCTGGAGGGTATATCAGCCGAAACGTTGTGTTAACAACAAACAAGATGAGGACGAATATCCGTCAAATGTAAATAATGTAAATGAGAGTTTATTTGTCCGCGGCCGCTTGAGTCTGACGAGTCGTCTATAAAGTTAAGCACTTTACGGATGCGAAACCATTGGTCACTCTATGACCGACCATATAATTAACTTCATGTAAATATATGTATATGTGTGTGTGCGCGTGTGTACATGTGTGTGGTGGGGATTTCATAACAAGAATAATGACGCCCCTAGTAACATCGCAGGGGTCATCGTTATTCTTGTTAGACTCCATCTGGAAACCGATTGTACAAACAGAATTTTTTAGAATCTGAATGCTATAAAATCCTCAAGAGGCACTCAACAGTCAAGCTAAAGTTTTCACTATACCGCAGTTATCATTTACTCGTAGACTTAAAAGTAGATACGTTTTCAAAACTTAAAACCAATTGACATCACTTTAAGATACAGTGTTTCCAATAACTATGACGTTTAGATCTTAACCATCAACCAAAAAAATAACAGATATTTAGAACTATAAATTGAGGCAGAGATGAAAGAAGTGCTCTACCTTCTTCTTGTCTGAAAAACAAACAGCAAGCAACTCTCACCAGAGTCAAAGGAAAGTTTCAGCTCCTAGCAAATTGTACTATTTCATGTTTGGATTTCAGTGCACTGAAGAGTTTTATCTGATTTAAACACATTATGGAATGAGTTATGACTGTTGAGTAGCGCTTTTATTTTACATAGTTAATAGTAGGTAACCCTATTTTGTGTTAGGAAATTGAAATTATTTTATTTTCCTCAGCATAATTTTGTCAAATGAAATTTTGTGGGTTCTCTTCCGTGCCCATCCGAGAATGATGTTCATTAACCTTATGAATGTGGTCATAATTTCAAGTATAATAATCACGGTATTCCTTTCGGTCCACTGAGTTCAAAGCCTCCGAATCAGATTTGCCTTTCATCCTCTCATGGTCGATAAAATAATGTACCAGTCAAGTACTAAGGTTGATGAATCGACTAATCCTTTCCCACCAAAATTGCTGGCCTTTTGCCAAAATTTGAAGCACTTTTTTTAAGACGGTGAGCTCACAGAATTGTTAATGCATCGGACAAAATGCTTAGCGTAATTACTTCTAGATCTTTACGTTTTGAGTTCAAATTCCGCGGACGTCAACATTGCCTTTCACCTTTTTGCGGTTGATAAAATGAAGTACCAGTCAAGTACTGGGCCGATGTGATTGACCAGTCCACTCTCCTTTAAGCAACTGACCTTGTGCTTAAATTAGAAGCAATTATTTTTGATGTTGTTGTTGTGGTATGTTCACTCACAGTAGAGTCGAGCGCGTTTTCTTTTTAGCTTTGTATGCGATTGCGGTGGCTAGTAGTGCTATTTTTTGTATGATGTCTGTATACGCAATTCCTAAAGTTTTGATTATGTTTTTGTATCTTTTAAAAATACACGCAAGGAACCTATAATCCTAGAGAATGTTCCTGTTTTCAACTACTATTCCGGTTGTATTCGCAGATCTTTATATTTCGATAATTTCTCAATTTCTTTCAGAGATATATCTTATTATATGTAATTGATACTTCAAGCAAGATTCACTAACTGTCCATATAGCTCTTGTCAATAATATCTGATTAATTAGTGTTGATCGTACTGTCAGTGTGAATTGGCATATGCAAAAGAATGGACAATTTTTTCCTTGTATGAAGCCTTTCTCTGGTGTATATTTAAAATGCATTCTTTCGAGAATTAGTTACATTTAGTTTTGCTTTTAAATTGCTTCTCTCCACACTTTTTTTTAGATTCTTCTAATTCAACCTTTATTTTCTTTTCTATTTATTTGCTTTTCTTGAATGCAGAAAATCATATTTTGCTGCTATATTTTTCTTTCTTTTCTTGTTTTCAATATATTTTTGTATATCTACAATGAGTATTTTATAATAACCATATAGTTTCAGACGTCTCCCTATAATCTTATGTTTGCGGTACACACACACACACACACACAAGGATATATATATATATATATATATGTGTGTGTGTGTGTGTGTGTGTGTGTGTGTGTGTGTGTGTGTGTGTGTGTGTGTGTGTGTGTGTGTGTGTGTGTGTGTGTGTGAGTGTGAGTGTGGCACATCCTGGATGCCATATTCTAAATATAGTCATTAACTCTGACTATTCTCGCTAGTTATTTTAGCGTACAGCAGAAGATATAAATATAATTTATTACTGGTACAGATAGAGTATTGCCTTATTTTTATTTCTTTCTTGGCATTTAACTTTCTTCTAAGTATTAATCTAATGTGTCTGAAATATTCATTTCTGATCTTTCCTTTCATTTGTGTATTCTTTTAAGTTCTCAAGTATTTGTCAGTCAGTGTTTAATCTAATCCTCTTAACTTTGTCTCTTTATCTAGTATTTCATTAGCGTTTGTTATTAATTATCCTCCCTTCACGACAGCTTTGGTGCATTTTTCTAATCTGAATCTCATGTGAATTCTTCTGGCAAAACTTTGTACTGTCTGTAGAAGTATTTATACAGCTTCCCACCTACAACGTACAACTTGAGTATTCTCCCGCAGCATTTGCATCCGAATACAGTCTAGTTTAACAAATTCGTTAAAAGTGTTAACATCACACATGAAAGAAGGAAAGGAGATAGGAATGAATCTTCGAATAATTTTTTTCTAATAAAGATGGGCAATATTTTATAATCATTCTTTTCTGTGTATCTGAGGGATTGTTTACCATTTGCTTATAATTAACGGATGCACCGTGTTATTAATCTTATTCAGAGTAAATTTTTCCATGATGGACGTCTTAAGAACATTGTCAAAGGCCTTTCTGATACATAATCTATGTCATGCCGAGAACCTCCTTTCTCTTTTTCTCTTTCAGCAGTTTTCGGTTCAAGCTTTGTTAATCAATAATTGATCTTTTATAAGAGCCCTTTTAATAGCCCAACGTTTCTTCTAAAAATAAGGGGGGTTTTTCTGATATTTGCAGGCCTATTTGCAAAGTTTGCCAAGCCATTTTGTATCAGGGGCAACAACAAGCCAAGGACAATGGCAATACTGACGAAAACGCAACAACTAAGAAAAAGAACGAACCATTTCCTATGCATTCTATCAGTGGACGTACCATTCACTCAATAATAAAGTACAGCCGTGGAAAAGTACGAATGCTATGCATGCACACTAGTGTTATCACATTTCCAGCTAATCAGGTAATTGGCGGCTACCCCACTATTAACATTTTTATGACACTCTAACATTAGTGTTTAGTCTGACTCTCATTTCATCTAACCTCCTCCTCTTCCTCTTCCTTCTCCTCCTGCTCCTTCTTTTTCTTCTTTTCCTTCTTCAAGCGGTCGCAACTCAAAGACATTTCGCAGCGCAACACCTGGTATCTCAGATCTTCACTAACATCGATTCCGTTTCATATTGTATTGGGTTGGCAACTGATTTCTCGCAGATTTTTTACATTTAGAAATTTTAAAAGGTTTAATAAAAAAGTAACGACTAATTATGTATTCACCCTTGTTGTTTACAACTTCTTCCCAACAATCAAAAGGATTTTCAATACCTCGTTGGTAGAAATCACCCGATTTTGACTCGAAAAATTGATCCAACCAAGCTCTCAATTCTGCATCAGTATTGAACGAAGCTTCGCGCATAGCATTTGAAAGAGATCGAAAAAGGTGGAAATCCGTTGGTGCCAAATCAGGAGAGTACAGCGGGTGTGTCAGCACTTCCCAGCCATGCGTTTGAATAGCTTCGTTGGTCATATTGGCGATATGAGGGCAGGCATTGTCGTGCAGCAGAAGAACTTCATACTGACGATTAGGTCTTTTCTCTTGAATAGCCGTGTTGAGTCGTTCTATCTGTTGAACATAGTTCCGCGTTGACCGTTTGGTTCCGTTCAAGCAATTCGTAGTGGATAATCCCTTCCCAGTCCCACCATACGCACAACATCGTTTTACGCGGATGAAGATCTTGTTTCACGCGCGGTGTCGCTTGTTTACCGGGGCTAAGCCATTCCTTACGCTGCTTCATATTGATGAACAGGCACCATGCGGAACCCATGCTCCATCCTTCTGAACCTTTCCCATCGAGTGAAGATGCTTCTCTATAGCAGTGTGGGAGCATTCTATTTTGTCTGTCAGTTCCCTT
>NC_068995.1:25688859-25689864 GCF_001194135.2 Octopus bimaculoides
GACGAGAATTTTCGTGCAAAAGTTGGTTTAATCGCTCTTCATCAAACTCAACTGGACGGCCAGAAAGAGGTGCATCTTTGAGGTCAAAATTTCCATTTTCGAACTTGGAATACCAATCAGGAGCGGTTCTTTCAACTATGGCACCCTCTCCATACACAGCACAAATGTCGCGAGCAGCTTTTGCGGCCTTAGAACCTTCATTAAAACCAAAAAAGAGGTGTCAAAAATGCTCATTTTTCTTAATTTGATATTCCATTTTAATGATCTGAAAATAAACAAAAATTAACTAAAATTAACTAGAACTAGAAAAAAAAGATTCCAAAATGATTCAAAAATAGAATTCTCGAAAAAAATAGATTCCAAAATTTAAAAAAACGGCGGGAACTTAGTTGCCAAGCCAATATATATATGTGTGTGTATGTATGTGTATTCATTTACCTATAAACATATATGTATGCATATACATATTTGCATACCAATGTTCTTATATATACGTACATATATGTATATATGTATGCATTTATATACAAATATATATACATGTATATATGTTTATATTTACGTACACACACACACGCGCACACACACGCACGCACACACACGCACATACACATACGAACACACAGATATACACATGAACATTTATACTGCCTGTTCAAGTTGGTTATTCTTTGCCAAAATATGACATAACTATGAGGTGGTGCTATACTAATTGAGGCATGATCTGAACCAATACAGGCCGAAATCTATATTCATCTAAATTTATCTTTATTAAACGTATATGGATGCGAATGTATGTTCGTATGTTGTTTGCACGCGTGCTCACAAGTGTGTGTATATGTGTGTTTATGTGCACGTGTGCTCGCATGAATTTATGTATGTGTCTATCTATTTACCTATCTATCTATCAATCTCTCTCTCTCTCTCTCTCTCTCTCTCTCTCTCTCTCTCTTTCTCCATATATATATACATATGAACACACACACATATATATATATATATGTA
>NC_068995.1:25690107-25695111 GCF_001194135.2 Octopus bimaculoides
TATATATATATATATGAGTATATGCATATATATGTACATGTATGTGCATACCTTCATCTACATGTACATATAGATACATATTTGGGTACATGATCCGAAATGTACAGTATTATACATCCATCACAGTTGATATTACCAATCGGTTTCGATTTCCATATATATATATATATATTCAGCAGTTTCCAGCTGCGATGGATATATAATACTGTACATTTCGATAATATACCCGCTCTATTGATAGATATACGAGTGAATCGTTTCCCTGACTTATGAACTCTTAAACGACTCACGCGTATATGTATATATGTACGCATGTATGTATTCATGGATATAAGTATGTATGTGTGTATGTATGTACATTATGTGTGTGTGTGTAGGTATGTATGAAAGCATGCATATATGCGTGTACGTATACATGTATACATGCTTATGATGCGTATAAATAGGCAGTGAAAAGGGGGGATTGAAAAAGAAAAGGAGTTACACATAGAGATAATTGAGTATATTATCATGAAATAACTATGTGTAATATTTCCCCCTCGCTTTCCGCAATGTGTACATGCTACAGATAGAGGGAAGAGTTGAGAACATTTCTGTCAATTAGGATGAGTAATTATAAGTATGTACATTTGAGAGAAGGGATTAAGAATGATGAGAGCGGACAGATAGTAGAAATACGTCTAAAACGAAGGCCGGAAAAGGAATGGGCTAGGAAAGAAACTCCTGTTAAGTTTCATCTTTATTTTTTCTTTATATCCTATGCGTATATATGTCACTCTATGGACTTTGTGTGTACTATCGTTTTTCTGTGTGTGTATAAGGTGTATGAATTATTCTCTGTGTATATATACAACTGGATTTATATAACAGTATAATTCTGCACTAGTATGTATATAAACCAGTATAATTGTTGTTACGACTGAGTTTCATATGTGGTGGTGTTTACGTCTGTATATTTAATATACAGACATGAATGTAATTGTTCACCTCCTTGCCACATATCTCTCTTAAATCGTTTAGTCAATATCGTTTTATCACTAACAGGCAGCACATTAACTTGGATTAATTTCACCCCATCTCCACAATAGCCCCTGAACTAGTAAAGAGCTTCAAGGCTCACAAAATCCCTAGAGTAGTTGTAGTGACAGCAGCTGCAGCAGTAGAAATAGTAGCAGCAGCAGCAAGAAAAATGACAGCAAACAGTAGTAGTAGTAGTAGTAGTAGTAGTAGTAGTAGTAGTAGTAGTAGCAGTAGTAGTAGCAGTAGTAGTAGCAGTAGTGGTAGTTGCAGCAGCAGCAGCAGCAAAAGTGTTTATATTAAGACAGTAAATTTTTCAAACTTAGCACAGAACACAATACCTGAGTGTAAGAGATTAAAATAAAAGCAAGAGACCAAAGTAGAAAAGCTTGTCTAACCTCGTCATGACGACAATGATTCCTCAGAGTGAAGAATTTGTGTTCATCAAACAATGAATCTGTGTACGTGTCTTTTTTTTAGAGATTTTGAGATGAAAAAACAAACTTAAAAAAATAAGAAAACCACGCGCGCACACATACACATGCGCGCACGCACGTACACGCACACACATACACACACGCACAAACTTATACATAACTGCACACTTATGTATTATACATGCTGATATACAGGTACCATTGATGCAAAGACATCACCTCTAAATGCAAGCAGCGTCATCAATCTTGTTACTTGCATTCTCATTCCTCCCTTCTTCAATCTCTCAGTTGTTTGTTTTCTTCTCAGGGTTATTTCTGCTTTTCTCTCTCTATTTCTCTCTCTTTCTCTTACTCTCTCTCTCTCTCACATACTTCTCTGGGTTTTTTTTTAAAATTCTACCTTATCTCTTACTTATTTACAACGAATATTATCATCTATTCACCGGTTCATGTCTTTATGCATGTCTACAATATCTTTACATATGCTATGCATCGAGGTTTCATGAAATATTGATGTTAGAATGTAGAAGAAAGAAAACAGTCGAAACGATCGATTATACTAAAGGACTTCATTGGGAGTATGATAATAGTGTATATCGTAGAGGTTTGGAAGTTTATAGGCTAGCCAACTACAAACGAGCCAGCCACATGCTTATCCCGTCATAAAAAAAAAGTAAAAATAAAAAAAAAGTAGGGAAAAACACCGAATCGTCTACTGTCGCTACTGCTTCTGTTGTTGCTGTCACTGCTACTATAAGTGCTGCCGGAGGATAAAACAAGATTTTATCCCAGTTTAAGAATGAGGAAGGACACAGCTCTACATAAGATTAAAACTACAGCAATCACAATAACTGCTGTAAAAACTAAATCAGCTCCTCTATCAAATGAGCCAATGCAGTCGTCCAACACGACATCGTTTATTAGCTGCTGGAGTAAGAAAATTATCAACAATGGTAAGAATTACAAAAGCAACACAGATGGTAAAAATAATTGTTGTAATGATACTGATAGTTATCATAACATAAATAGGTATTCCACCTTTCTTCGTCATTACAGTCATTATAAGCACGATGCCATCAAATCTACTACAATTCATTATTTTCAACAAAGATGTACTGGATACTCGGCCTTCTGGTTGATATATACATGTCTTTTATTATTATTCTTATTACTACAACTGCCAACGGAGACTAAAGCGGATTTGATATTTAAAGCACCTGGAAGTAAGTAAAAGACATTTATTTACAATTCCTTTATTCCTTATATAGATATTTATTTGCTATATATGTATACTTCTGTTCCGCTACCACATATAATTCGATCCGAAAAGGGCTATAAATAGGCTCCTTGCATATGCATGAATGGGACATTTTTATAGAAAGAGGCATGGGATTTTTAACGGTTTTAGTTTTACTGTAGCATTAAAAATGTAAATAAGTCGTTCATCTCAATTTTAACTGGAGATAATTACGAAAGCGAAAAGAAGTAATTCAAACCACGCTAAGTAGAATTTGGAAAATAGCTCCAACTGAGAATGCAAACCACGGGATGATGAATCTGAAGTGGGGTTTCGATTCCTGCTTGAAGTTAACTCTATTTATATTGTAAATATCTCACTCTGTTTAAGTGAGAAATCAATATTATTCTGCTGCGACGAGCATCATTAAACAAGATGCAAGTTTTTGGTGAGTCGAATGCAAGACAGTTGCATTTTACTTTCGCCGCTAATACCCATTGAAATAACATAACAAAACTGCCTATTTCCCAGGGCCTCTGAATGTGAACAAAAGGGAAGCAATATTTTAACTATTGTCAATTTTTTTTATTGTAGTTTTAGCTAGTTTGTTGTTGCTTTTGTTATAGACTTTACTTTATAAACCCAAATATATAAATGAAGTTTTCTGTGAAAAGGAAAGAAAAAAGGCTACTGAAAATGTAATTTATCAGAGAGTATTTGATTGAAGTTTTGACACCCTTGTCAATCCGAACTTCCCCGTAAAACACCCTCCTCCCAATGCACGTGAGAGCTTTTTTCAGATGTTTAAATATTTAAACTTGGGCCGATAGAATTAATGTCTATGTGTGCTTCCCACAAATAGTTTTTCGTGTATACACGCATCATTTATACAAAATATTTTTGTACGGATGCTGACATAAATTTAAACACTTAAAATGAATAAATATTTTCTAACAAAGCGACTAACTTGAGGTGTATGTACTCTTGTCGATTAAATCGGCTCTTGAAGTATTATTTAATTAGCATTATATTCTATCGACCACAAATGATAAATACTAAAATCTACACCAGCGGGAATTGAACTCACAAAGTAAAGGGACATAACTTGATAATGTCCAGCAGTTTGTCCAATGTTCTACTAATTCTGCCATCAATTTTACTTCTTTCTATGTTGTTGTTATTGTTGTTAAGGTGGCGAGCTGTCCTAACCGTTATCACACCGGGCAAAATGCTTAACAGCATTTCGTCCGTCTTTACGTTCTGAGTTCAAATTCCACCGAGATCGACTTAGCTTTTCATCCCTTTGAGGTCGATAAAATAAGTACCAGTCAAACAGTAAAGTCGATGTAACCGACTTCCTTCTTCCCTCAAAGACTACTAGCTCTGTGCCAAAACTGGAAACCATTGTTGTTGTTGTTTGTATTAGTATTATTATTATGCAACTTGCTACTCTTTAAGTTTACCTGCTACTTTATACATACCTTAATTTTTTTTTTATTAATATTCATAATAAATAGTTTAAATTTTAAAGGCTAAGCTCCCAGTGAGTTGTGTATATCCCTAATTTCACTTCATTTCAGGATATTAGATCACTTCAGAACATAAAGCTTACAACCTCAAAGCTTAACCCCAATAATTATTTTTGATGACTTGTGCCTATAATTTCGTGAGTTGATTTTGCTCGGCGTCTCACAGTAGTGATGAGATATTTACAAACAGGCGTGCATGTAAATAAACGCGTATTTGCAGGTCTAGACAAACTTATGTATGTGGATAAATATATATCTGTGTATATATCTATATACATTTATATACAAATATTCATAATTTGTCAATAAATTTAACGTCAAATTATACAAAATTGTACCATAATTGTATGTATTGATGTGCTTTATGAGAGCTGAGAAGAAAGCACTGTGTTGTTTTTATATAACCACGTATATGTATGCGTGTTAGTGAATGTACCCCCGTGTCACTGTTTAGGTATACGAAATGTGATACTTGAAATTTTACTAAATTTTGCTGAATAAACATTTTCAGCTCGTAGCCAATATATTAGACAACAGTATTCTCAAAATAATACAGACGTTGAATAGTCAGGCCCACATATGCTTCGTGTATATATGTGTGCCTGAGTGAGTGTGTCTACATTTTCTTTTATATGTGAATTTCTGTGCCTGTGTGGGTCTTTCATTGTTGTCTAAGTGTTTATGCGTTTCTTTGTGTGTTTCAACATCCACGAACACATTTATATGTATATGTAAGTGTGTGTGTGTGTGTGTGTGTGTGTGTGTGTGTGTGTGTGTGTGTGTG
>NC_068995.1:25695121-25695762 GCF_001194135.2 Octopus bimaculoides
AGAGACAGAGATTAGAAATGATAGATAAATAGACAGAAGTCAGACAGACGGGCAGGCAGGCAGGCAGGCAGGCAGGCAGGTAGAGAGAGAGAGAGAGACAGACAGAAACATAGATAGATAGATATCTTTTTATTATAGCCACACAGGGCTAAACACAGAAATTGGACGAAATACAAACGTAGAGTTTTTCATTTTCGAGGTGAGGTGGGTGGGACACACAAAGATAGACAGACAGATAGATAGATAGATAAATATATAGATAGATATACACATTCACCTGCCACATACACACTCATGCTCGCACGCACTCATATATTTATATATTATATACTTATATGTGTGTGTGTATGTGTGGTGCGAGTGTGGGGACGCGAGTGAGTGTGTGTGTGTGTATGTGTGTGTGTGTGCGTGTGTACTGGAGAGTGTCAGTAAAATTGCTGTACAATTATTTGCTACTTCCTTTCACGTGCGGTACAAAACATATCTGGGTTTGCTTTCAGCTTCACGCCGTCTATAAAATAATTCGTTGAGCTAATATGAGCCGTTATTCACTATAAGTCTATACTCCGTGTCTCTCTATGTGGACGGGTGTGGATCTGCACAAGTATGTATGTGCATACCTATATATATATATATATATA
>NC_068995.1:25696259-25701534 GCF_001194135.2 Octopus bimaculoides
TATATATATATATATATATTCACACACACACGTACATATACAGAGAGATAGAGAAACTTATATATATATACATGTGTGTGTGTGTGATCGTGTGTATGTTTATGCATGTTTGTACATTTGAGTGTATGCGTAAATGTACGTATATATATAAATATGTATACACACACACATATATATATATATGCATACATACACACACACTCATACATATAGACATATATATATATATATATATGCATATACATAAATATGTATACTTTCATAATTTTACATATATGTAATGTATCAGTATACATACACACACACATGTATGCGTGTAAATGCAAGCGTATATATGTGTGTGTTTCTGTAAATACGTTGTTTTATCATTTATCCACCGAATGAAGAGTTGAGTACTCATCTTCACTGTTCACTACTATCGTATATATGTAAATATGTGTGTGTGTGCGTGCACACATACACATACAATCTTGCCCACATTTTAGAGAGCGGATAGTAGAATAGGTAGAGCTTCAAATAAACCATTTAGTTGACATCAGTTACGTTATCCGTTCAAATCATCATAGCATTAGGTAATACGCGAACAGCTTCAAGATTCTTGTCTTTTTCTTCCGTGTAATGCATACTTATATGCACACTCGCGCGCGCACACACATGCATACGTACACGTACACACACAAACACACATACATACATACATACATACATACACACACACATGCATACATACATACATGCATACATACATACATACATACATACATACATACATACATACAGGTTGGACCAGAGAGGGCGGACGTTTTTGAAATGGCTATTACTCATGGCCAGTGTCCGTCGTGTCTTGGCCTTTTTTCTTTTCCGGTCAAGCCATGGTGCTGTGGACGATAGACCATCGGTGTTTGCCTACGACAGTCACGTGTAGAATAACGAACCTGTCATAACAGTTCAGCGTGAGTTTCGGCGCCACTTCAACATTCACCGAAATCAGGCTGTTCCCACCCGTAACATAATCTTATGTTGAGTGAATACGCTTTATACACGAGGTACACTATTGAATAGGAGATCGGTGGGGGCGCCACGAACGGTACGGACCCCGGAAAGTGTGGAACGCATCAGACAAGCTTTGAGTCCGAATCGCTCTGCACGGGGGCATTCCACTGAACTTGGTAGAGGTAATTGATCCGTAAGGCGTATTTTGCATGAAGACTTGTATTTTCACCCGTATAAATTGGGACTGTGCATAGCGGCTTAACTTCGCTTGTCAGTTGGCATCAAATTTTGAGGCAAATGACAACCTTATTTTGGTAATGAGTGATGAAGCTCATTTTCATTTGAATGGCATGGTGAATCAACAGAACTGCCGTAATTGGGCTCTTGCACGAAAGACCACTGCACAGCCCAAAAGTGACGGTCTGGTGTGCTGTTAGAAAAGCTGCCGTCATTGCTCCTTACTCTTTGAAGACAATAATGGAAATACTGTTACAGTGAACTCCGAGTGTTACATTAAGATGATAAACAACTTCTTTGTGCCTGAATTACGACGCAAACGTATGCCTATTCGACGTGTGTGGTTTCAACAGGATGGGGCGACGGCCCACACACTCAGAGCATCAATGGACGTTCTTCGCCCTCTCTTCAGTGACCGCCTCGTTTCCAGGTTTGCTGACATTCCTTGGCCCCTTCTGTCCCCTGATTTATCTATGTGTGATTATTTCTTGTGGGGAAGGACGTTCTTCGCCCTCTCTTCGGTGACCGTCCGGATTCCAGGTTTGCTGACATTCCTTGCCCCCCCCCCCTCGGTCCCCTGATTTATCCATGTGTGATTATTTCTTGCGGGGTAGTTTCAGGGCACGTGTATATGCGCATAAGCCCCTGTACACTGGACGATTTGAAGGAAGCTATTCCCGTTGAAGTACCCCAAATCGACAGAGCAATGCTGGAGAGAGTTGAGGCCAACTTCCAAGAACGCCTTCAGAAATGCACCAATGAAAACGGACACCACATGATGGATGTTGTTTTTCAAAAACATCCGTCCTGTGTGTCCCACCCTGTACATACATATATAAATACACACATATACATGCAGACAGACATACATACATGCAAACATACATACAGACAGACAGACAGACAGACAGACAGACAGACAGACAGAAATTAGAAGTCCAATCTCTGAGTGGAACACTAAAGATATGCAAGACTTTTCTCAAGTTCCAAATGTGAATTTGTCTGTTAATTACATCCCAAAGACGGAGCCTTGTATCTTTGTTGGAAACCGGCTCCCTCCTCAGTGAAAGATTTATAATAATTAAGAAAACAGAAGATACATACATACACACAAGTTATATCGAACAGTACACCAAAAAATATTTGAGCACATCACTAAATATTTAGTTTTAAGTATACTCTTGTGAACTTCTTACTTCATGCTTTCGAGCTGGAGGTAGGTAAAATAAGCACAATAGTTGAGTTCCTGGACAAATTTGTTAGATATTGAGGCTAATTTCATGTCGACCATTCTTCTTTACAATCGATTATATTAAAGACAGAACGGCTGAAAATGGCTCAGTTTCCTTCGTTTTTATCCTGCATCAGCGCATGCTCCGTATTCATGCATATTGATTGTCCGTCTGACAATTAAAGAGAGTATCGCTGCCCCAAAGTCCTGTTAATCAGGTTCGAAAGTCTACTCTTCCTACTCCGAGGAATGCAGTGAGAGGTCTAATTTGAACTCAGAACTCAGTATATCTCTGGTACTTGTTTTTTATCTATTGTCTCCTAAAGAGATTGAGCTCACAGTGCACAGAGGTGCGACATACACCACAAGACGTTTTCTCCCAAACTTAAATGACGCCAACAACTCAACACTTAAAAAGAAGAACGAAAAATTGTATGTGTATATGTGTGTGTGTGTGTGTGTGTGTGTGTGTGTGTGTGTGTGTGTACGCGCGTGTATGTGTGAATGTGTGGGACACGAGAATGGCAATGGACGGTGATTGGTGCAGGGGTGAAAGGTTGTTAGCATGTAAGTAGATACAAGATATTTCCCATGGCTGGCATCGGACTTGAGAAGGTAATCAAAGCAGCGATTGACGAAATATAAATAAAGAGAAGCATAGAATGCTTCATCATGGTCACTGCAGAGGCTTTGACAGAAAGAACAAAGAAGACATCTTCAGCAGCGAATAGTAGAGCAAAATAGCTGCTGCAGAGTTCGGAGCTGTTATATATCTACTGCTTTTGGTCTGGTATCTGTATGTATTAAGTAGGGGAGAAAAAAAACGTGGGCCAAACAACCCAGATACTCATTCCATAGTGGTATGAAAATTATTTAGTACTTCTCATGAGAGCGAGACAGGCGGAATTTGCTCTCTAGCCCAGAGTTAGAAAGGAATCTTTCACGGTTATCCTGCAATCCAGATATAAGTCATTGATATGCAAATATGTGAGCCATTTGTCTCAGAGGAGACATATCCAATTTCATTCCCAAGTGATAAGCATAGATTATTCAGCAAGTAAATAAAACAGTTACAAATTAAGCTTTTGTCGTATAACATAACTTTCTTGCATAATTGTTCATTGGGTAGATCCTCGAGAATTTAACAGAATCTTTTTGCGCGTGCGTTATTGTGCTTGTGTTTGCGTGTCTGTGTGTTAGAAGGGAGAGAGAGAGAGAGAGAGAGAGAGAGAGAAAGAGAGTGTGTATGTGTGCATGCGTGCATATATATGTATTTGTATACATCTCTATATATATGTTTGTTTGTGTGTGTGTGTGTGTGTGTGTGTGCGTGTGTGTGTTATTTAGTTTAATTTATAGATTTCATGCCAACGGGAAAAGAGCCGGTTTCAAACCTAGACCTAATTTTCTTCCATTGAAATTCTAAGTTATTTGTGAAATATTAGGAGTCAGTGCATGTATAGATTTGTATGTTTTGTTTTAGATATGAGTATAGTTGCATGTCTAGATATGTGCATATATACCTAAACACTAGACTTTTAGAAAGTTTTACATAATTTGACGGTTCCATTGACGGCTTTTACTGTAATCTTCTAATTAACTTTCCTCTTTCTCGATTTGAGTACCCTAATGACCCAAGATTGGTGCCATGGCAGTTTGTTAAATATCACAGTGCTTCAATTATTGCGAGTATAAATCTGAACTTGTAATGATAGTAGAATAACTGTAAATTTTTCAATTCTTCTGCGTAGGTATTTTCTGCATCGCTGATCTTTAGCTTTATGTTGACATCAACTGGGCAACTGACTGCTACTATTGTACGTAGATTCTTTTCCCATTCCCAAATCACTATGTCTGGTCTATTATTTTTTCATTTTACTAAGGTTTCGACAGGGGCATTCCGCCAGAACTCTTTTTTATTATAAGTAGTTATGGCCTCTATCATAATAAGTGTTTTTATCTATTTGGTCTCAGGGCTATCCTTCTGTGGATCTCATTGTACAGTGTCTTGGCTGCAATATCATGTCTCATCGGTAGATAATAAAGCGATAACATTTTCGCACAACTGTTTATGATGAAGGTTATATGCTCGGCGTGAACTCTACAAAGTCTGTATCGATTATCACATTTTGTTTTGTTTTGTTTTTACCTGCGTTTCTGACCCTTTTGTGCATCAGGAATTTGGTTGCTATACGCTGTTCTTGGACTGCAAACACATGAACTTCAAAGTGAGAGTTAGTGATCGATACTGTATGTATGAATGTATGTATGTATGTCATTATTTAGTTTTATTTCAAGATTTCTTGCCAACAGAGAAAGAGCCGGTTTCTAACACAGATCCAAGGCTGCTTTAGTGGGATTTTAACAACATTAACAGGGTATTTTTGTATGTATGTATTCTCATGCATATAATCGCATGTCTAGACATGCTCATATATATATTTAAATGATAAACTTCTCGGAAGTTTTACAGATCTTTACAGTTGCAGTAATAGTTTGGATCTGTAGGTTTCCAATCAGCTTTCTCTCTTCTGGTTTTGAGAAGCCTAATTTCTTAATATTTGTATTTAGGCAGTGTGTTACATATCCCAGTGCCCCAATGATCACGTGTATAAACCTGAACTTGTAATCTGGGTATGTATGTATGTTTGTATGCATGTATATGCATATGCATATTTTTATGCGTGTACATATTTATTTATGCATGTGAATATTTGAATGTAAATGCACAAGAATAGCCACACATATGCATATATAAATCTATATAAATGAGCATATATTTATATATGAGTGTGCATATATATATATATATAT
>NC_068995.1:25705439-25707362 GCF_001194135.2 Octopus bimaculoides
ATATATCTATATGTGTGTGTGTATGTATGTATGTATGTATATACATATGTATATATATATAGTTTTAGGGAAAAGAACCAAGGTTCATGAATTCATCGATGAAAATCCACTGTCACATATAGAAAAATTAATAATTAAAAGTACAATAAATGGGTATAATATAATACAAAGTAAATATCATAAGATAAAGATAATAAAATGACTACACGTGTTTCGTAACTAATTCTCAAATAGAAAGGAAATTTAAATCGATTAAAATCGATTAAAATTATCAAAAATCAATTCTTTTCAAAAATACAGCTAATCTTCAGGTCAAAATACAACAATATAATGATAAATAAATGTATTTATCAACCAACAATAAGTACCAAATGAATTTATATAAAATACTTATTGTATAAAGATAGAAAATGTTATTAAAAATATCAAAATAATAAACATTCCATAATCAACCTACATCCATTATAACATATGCTAACAGGTATATTATATACAAAAAACAGCTTAAATAAATTTTTATCGTTTTAAATACAATTTGAACGAAGTTTAAGGTTGAAATAATAATAAAGATAATATTAGCCCATATTTAAACGATGCAATAGTTAAAGCTAGACTATTTAAGACTAAAAGCTTTTATTTAATTATCATTAAAAATCAATTGAATAACAAAAAAATACAAGAATACTTATTTATTTCAAACGATGATACAAACAAAGTAAAATGTTGTTGCAGTTCAAACTGAAACTTAAACGTAAGAATCAGAACTAAAGGTTAATTAGAAATAAAAATAAAAATATGAATGAAAAAAATTATGAATGAAAGATTATGAACGAAAAAATTATTATGAATGAAAGATTAAACTTTATATAGCTTAAGTCTTAATAAAAAAAAGCTTTTAACGATATTATAAACAATAAAGACTAGTTATTTATCAAATAATATTAATCGAAAATATTTCAACCCTAATCAAATCGAAGTCTTATATTATGTTGAAATGATACTCTAACTTCTAGATAATTTAGTGTTAAATAAAGTATCGATTAAAAATAATCTTAAAAAAAACAATTGAATAATATAGAATACAAGAATACATATTATTTTCAAAACAGTGATAAAATCGTTTAGCAAAATAAAAACAGTACTTATCCAAATGTTGTCGTAATTCAAAGTGAAACTTAGACATTAACTAATAACTATAGCGTCTATTAGCAAGAGGTCGCGCGAAAATACTACGTTAAAATAGAGAATAGAATATGAAAACATGAATGAAAGAATAATACTTAAAATAATGAATGAAAAATTTAAACTTTATATAACTAACAACATAAAAAACCCAGCTACCTTATAAAACATTATTAATGAATTTCAATTCTTTTAATAAACATAACTTTATTGTAATAAGGTGCATGTTTTTCAAAGATCTTTATATCCGAAGATGGTAAAGATATTCTCTTACATATAGTAGACGTTAATGATTTTTTAATTGAGGGTAGGTGATTGCTTTTCGCATGAATGTATTTAATATTTTCATTAATCTTCTGGTAAGGTTGGGTATTACCAGTAGATAAGTTAAAATTAGCATCTAAATAATTGATATTATAGTACTCATTATAAATATTATTCTTTAAACCATTTCTTTAAAAAAAAATATATATATTCTCTTTTTAAATAATTCTAGTTTTCTATTAGTGCAATTTGTAGTAAGTAATAAAAGGCCATCTCTATATAAACCACCCTCCAATTTTAAGTTTTCAAGTTCAAGTTCAGATAATAAATATATACCTATTAAATCAGTTACCTGTGCTGAATCAGGCGCCCCCATTGGTATATCAAAATAGTCCCTAGTATCTTTCCTAGCCCACAGTTTATTATCATATTTAATCAATGATTTTCTAGCCATTTAACTACATTTACTTCATCATA
>NC_068995.1:25707698-25709727 GCF_001194135.2 Octopus bimaculoides
TGAATAAATTATCCCTAACACACACACACACACACACACACACATATATATATATATATATATCAAGGATTGAATAGACAGAACAACAAGAAGAAAAAGTTAGTTGAAACCAGAGTAAACGGGAAATTAGACGAAGACTTAACAGACAGAAAATATAGACAAACACACGATACACGGAATATTCGCAACTCACTTTTCCTTGTCAGTCAATGAGGCAAAATGTCATAGTGGTTTCGTGGCATTATCATTGAGACCACTCAATATTGGAGGCGCCAGTGCTGTTATTAAGCTGCTGGGGAAAAGCTAGTGAATGTATACTGAGACAGAACAAATACGACATCATATAAATACAACAGACGAAGAATTATGCATATGTAACAGCACGAAGCCTTACGGCTATATACAACAGAAGAAAAAAATATAATGATTATACAAATGCCACATACAATAGAAAGTGCTTTGCAGCTATGGAATGAACTTAGTTGCGTTGCACCCGGTGAAATGGAGTAAGTCCTACAGGGACCCAGACCAGTATGGCCAGTCTGGTCAAAGGCAGGGCGAAAAACAACAACACCGCCTTCACCGGATATCGGTCACGTGGTAAGGAAGGGGAAGAATAGAGAGAGGAAAAGGATGGGATACAGGGATTGAGAGAGAGAGAGAGAGAGAGAGAACGAAGGAAAAGAGGGAGTGGAGAAACAGTGAAAGAGAGAGAAGATAAAGGTACAAGGGAAGCAAACAACAAGGGTTTAAAGAGAGGGTAAGAGTGGAGAAAAAGATAGAGTAAGGTGGAAAGAGAAAGAGTAAAAAGGAAAGAGGGGCGGAAGGAGAGAGAACAGAGAGGGAGACAGATAAAGAAGAGAAAGGTACAAGAAAGGTAAACAAGGGCGGAAAGGGAGTGTAAGAGTGGACAAAGAGATAGAGTAAGTGTAGAGGTGGAAAGAGATAGTGTTAAGAATCGCTCAGTAAATATTCAAGGAATATTTTGTATAATAAAGTAAACAAACAGGGTATGCGTTGCGCTACATGGATGTATCAAGGGTTGAACAGAGACAGAACACAAGGAGAAAAGGTTAGATAAAAGCTGTGCAAACCGAAAATTGGACGAAAACTTAACAGACGGGAAATACAAAGACACGATACACAGAATATTCGCAGCTGAAGTTTCCTCGTCAGTCAATGAGCCAAAATATCATAGTGGTTTCGCGCCATTATCATTGAGACCACTCAATCTTGGAGGCGCTAGTGCTATTATTAAAGCGAATGTATACTGAGATGGAAACAAACAAGACATTATATAAATACAACAGACGAAGAATTATGCATATATAACAGCACGAAGCCTTATGGTTATATACTACAGAAGATATCCGAAAAACATAGCATTAAATATCCATTACGGCTGATCTTACCCATCAGTTTCGCGTAAAGAATACAATGGAGTATTTCGTAGCAATCCGATTATATGCTTGTATATAATCGTCATTTGCCTCGCAAGTAGTCTGCCAACCCCTATTTCTTCGCTGCTTTACGAGCTCTTGGTATTTGGCAAACTTCCTCTCTTGTGATCCCACCGTGTGTTCTTCCAAGGGAACAGTTCCCAGATGATCACCATTTTTTATTGAATTTGGATAGATCACTGCGTCTGGATGGAGTGTTGCTGGTAGGATGTGATCTGAGAACTTTAACTGTTCTGCAAGATCTATCCTTAGCTGCTAGTCTAGGGCACTGGAAAATAGGCATGACGATTATTAATATTATAATAATAATAATAATAATAATAATAATAATAATAATAATAATAATAATAATAGTAGTAGTAGTAGTAGTAGTAGTAGTAATAGTAATAGTAATAGTAATAATAATAATAATAATAATAATAATAATAATAATAATAATAATAATAATGTTTCTCTAAAAGAAATGGAAAAACTTTCAAAATACAAAGACCTGGAAATAGAGATAACTCGAATGTGGAATCTAAAAACAGAAACAATTCCTATCATAGTAGGTGCCTTAGGTATAATAA
>NC_068995.1:25710374-25712338 GCF_001194135.2 Octopus bimaculoides
ACAGGAAAATCGTGTAATTCTATTCCATGAAAGCTCCCTTCTGCCATTTGCTTGATTTCCACTCCCCTTTCAGTGTCATTCAACGATCTGTCACTTGACTTTCCATGGCTCTTGACTCGTTCTTCTGTCACTGTTGAAATTTATATTATGTATGTGCGTATGTATACGTGTGTCTGTAGGTGCAGGTATGTATGTGTAGTTATGAAATTCACGTCATAAAGACTCAGTTATTTATCTAGTTCTAGTATAGGACAACTTCAACATGTCTTCTGCAAAAGCCTCAGATCAACATTGACACATGACGTCATTTTCATTGAGTCTTTTTTCCCTTTTTCGGCTATACCAGCCACAGTATGCAACACATTCGAGAGATGTTAATAAAAATGTTAGAAATTAAGCGATGCCTGACCTGAATATTTTTTAAAGTGAAGAAAGGCTAGTTCCACTCTCAAACAACGTAAGAATTTAACCAAAGAGAAGAACTGATTTACATTGTTGGATACACCCCGAGTCGCATGTGTTACATCAAAGTTTTCTTTATCCTAGAGATATGTCTAAACAAAAGCTAGGAGTCTTTCACTCCCAGCTTGTCATTCGCTCTTCGCTAGAATTTGCTTTTGTGTCCAATCAAAATCACCCTCCTTACCAAGCAGGCTTGGTAGGCGCGTTCAAAGATACATGTGTCGTCAATCCACCATTTTGGAATATGCCAAGATGGTAACGAAAGCATACTCTTCCGAATAGTTAAAAGAGACATATCGTACATCACGTTCCAGTAAACTAATGGTCAAGAGCATATAGTTGAAATCACACCCGCATACATTGTAATATATAGTATATTGTAATATACATTTGTGCAGAAGCACACGTTCAGAAGTACAACACGGATATCATAGACACCTATCATGTCCAAGCACACACATGGAAATATTCACACAAAAGACGTATGCAACACACAACACACATATAAACACATTTCCGGGTACGATGTACGTGCATCGATATATTCATAAATAAACAAATCTTGAAAAGGTTCGCCACGTGTGAGTAGATTCATAAGCATATGCGCTCTTAAACGTACGGGTGCATGCATGCCTTTATACGTATCTTTATGAGTTGACACATACATGCGCATTCACTTATGTACATGCTCTCGCTCTTATCCATTTTCACGTGCAAGTCACCTGCTATTCATACACTTTCATGTATATATATATATTTATAGGTTGTACAAGTATGCATATGCATATAAACATGCTTGTGCATAAATGATCTCTCTCGCTATTCTTTGCTTGAATGTTCACAAATACAGCAGGTTCATGTAACTGGTCGTTCCTGCGCTTCAAGAATGGGAATACATACCCACTGAGGATGGTCACACTTCCAGTATTCAGTATTCTCATTTAAAATGGAAACTATATACCTTTGTACTCTTACTATTCCAAAATTACTGAAATTCGCGCACGATGGCTTACTAAAAAAAGTATTCTACTGCTAAACACGAGACGATCCTGAATAATTTTCGCACTAAGTAACCATTTCCTTGCAACAAGACAGTGATTTTAACTGCAAGTAACCTTGTGGTAGACGAGTCGTGTTTCCGAAAGAGATATTTGTGGTACTTACAGAGCTGCACAACTGTAACGATATATTGATATATATTGATATATATATATGTTCATATAATGATAACTACCAAATGTATTGGTAAGATAAAACATATAATCGTTACCAAAATATCAAAAATTCGTTCACAAAGGTCTAAAGTAAACTCCTTATGAAAAAAAAAATTTAAATAAGAGCTTTGATGGAAGGAGGGATGGATGGATGGATGGAGGGATGGATGGATGTGTATGCATGTATGTGTGTATGTATGTTCATAAATATATATATTTACACATACATGTAAATATATACAGATATATATATATATATATATATATATATATATATATATATATATA
>NC_068995.1:25714575-25715869 GCF_001194135.2 Octopus bimaculoides
ATATATATATATATATATATACACACACACATATCACCGACTCCTTTACCCGCACTTCTAGTAACGTCATTTACTGCATCTCCTGCTCTTTCTGCTCTTCTCTATACATCGGTCAAACAGGACGCCGCTTGGCACCTCCGAGACATCAGACTCTGCAATGACACCCCGGTCTCGCGCCATGTCCGCTCTACCGGTCATTCACTACAACATCTTTCTGTGTTAGGACTATCTTTTCACAGGGGCCATCTGGACTACCGTCTTCGCTGTGAACAGGAATTAATCTTCTCTCGTTGCTCCTTTGCGTCACATGGGTTCAACTCCCCTCCTCTCGTCCTCTGACTTACCCCTCTTCTCTTCATCTAACACCTACTTCCTCTCTTCACTCCAACCACCTACTCTCATCATTGATACCTCTCCATCTGCACAGACACCATCCCTACCCCACATACCTACCCCACATTCTACACGCCTACCCCCACATTCTACACGCCTACCCCCACATTCTAAACGCCTACCCCCACATCCCCATACCACCACACCATATCATACCACACCACATCATACCACACCACATCATACCACCCCACACAACTCCACACAGGCGATCACTGACCACGTCTACCTACCCTCCACATCACCAGACCCCACTCATACCCCATACAAACCCCGACACACCCAACACACCACACACCACCACACCACATCATACCACCCCACACAACTCCACACAGACGATCACTGACCACGTCTACCTACCCTCCACATCACCAGACCCCACTCATACTCCACACAAACCCCGACACACCCAACACACCACACACCACAACACACCCCAAACCACCACATCACACCACACCACACCACTCCACAAACACTAGCACTGACCCCTTCCCAGCATCCACACCGTACGCCATCATCTGCACAGCCACACACCATCATCCGCACAGTCATACAACATTATCCACACACGCACACATTACAGACGCACACACTTATACACGCGTACATCCACTCACGTCAAAGTCACTAGCCCCTATCCACACGCACGTTCTCGCATACACGTACGCGCACCTTCATTTTGGGATCACCAATACTTCATTATTTCCTCTTCTTTCTACTTCTCCAGTCAAACTTTTTTCAACCAGTCGCCAAGCTTGACCCTTAAATCCACAAGTTTTTTTTTATATTTTCTCTCTGTTTATTTTCTCTTATTCATTTCTGTTAAAGAGCGTAGGCTCGAAACGTAAAAGACTTTCTCACTTTCCTGTTTGTCGTCTTTGTCTTTTGTTTTTCT
>NC_068995.1:25715922-25716741 GCF_001194135.2 Octopus bimaculoides
TATATATATATATATATATATATATATATATATATATATATATACGCGCAACAAGTATTGATGTCAATAGTTTATACATCAATATGCATGCGTATATATGTTTGTTTCTGTTGCTTATTAGGGTATATAAATCAAAGTATATAAGAGCAAAAATAAAAATAAAGATAAAAAGTTAAATATAAAGAATATACACACACACACACATATACACACTCTCACATTCGTCATCATTGTTATTATCAAAGCGGCGACCTGGTAGAATCATTAGCACGCTGGACGAAATGGTTAGCGGTATTTCACCCATCGTTACGTTTTGAGTTCAAATTCCGCCGAGGTCGACTTTGTCTTTCGTCCTTTCGGGGTCGATGAAATAAGTACCAACTGAACACTGAGATCGCGGGGTCGATAAAATAAATACCAGTCAAAGATTAGGATCGATGTTATCGACTCATCCCCACCTCCTCCAAGCTGCCCTTGTGACAAGAAATCGAAATAATAATATTAATAATAATAATAATCATTATTATTATTATTATTATTATTACTATTATTATTATTATTATTATTATTATTTTTATTATTATTATTATTATTGTTATTATTATTATTATTATTATTATTATTATTATTATTACTTACAATATGACTGAAAGCTTGGGGAGGGGAAATGGTAGGGGCGGTAGCGATATATCTTCATGTAATACTACACAGTCATTTAAATGGATAGAGTTTTTCTAAGGATGTAGGCAGTACTAGTCAGTACAATCTTTTGGATTTCTCTGAGACATGGTTCTCCTGGAATGTTATCTAGATGTATCT
>NC_068995.1:25716751-25735915 GCF_001194135.2 Octopus bimaculoides
CTAGTCAGTACAATCTTTTGGATTTCTCTGAGACATGGTTCTCCTGGAATGTTATCTAGATGTATCTGATATCCCTCTTTTATCACAATAACAGGAACAGTTCTCGCTTTAAGATGCGACATCTTTTGTATTTCCATTTACAGGTCCTTATATTTACTTAATTTGTCAAATTCCTTTACAGATATATTTTTATCAGTGGGAACACTTACATCTATTAGACTACAAGTATTTTCTTCCAACTCTTTAATGACTATATCTGCTCTATTAGCTTCGACCGTTCTGCCACTGCTGACTGGAAAATCCCAGAGAATAGTGACATTTTTACCCTCAACGACTGGCTCAGGATGATATTCATGCCAGTAAGCAGGAGTGCTGATTTTGTAATGTTTACATATTTTCCAGTGTAAATACTGTCTTACCCTATCGTGACGATTTTTGTATTCGTTTGGTGTCAGCAAAGGACATCCCGAGGCGAGATGGTCTATTGTTTCGTTAAATGTGTCGTAGACGTTTTAAAGAACGTTAGTCTGATAGTTTTTGGTGAGTAAGCTTTGATCTTGTGCCGCCAATAGGAAACCTTCAATCTCTGCTTTCTGTCCTGAACTTCTCACTCATTGACGGGTTGTTGCTTGGTCTATATACTTCGAAGTATATACTGTCCATGTAGAGGTTTCTGTTTACACCGCCCCTCAATTTGTTTCTGGCCGTTCTTTTTTGCAGACTGCTTGATCCGTTTTGCTTGATTGGTGGCAGTGGTTTCAGGTTTTTCTTATCTAATTCAGAGTTAATGCCAAGTTCCCTTGCAAATTTGCAAGCTTCTTTAACGATAGAATGTGATTTTTTGCTGCTTTCATGTTTGCACACAAGCCGTAGCATCCAATCCTCTGTACTAGGTAAGTACCTGTTCCTTGTCATTGTGGAGGTTTTATAACACAGTTCTATCTGCATCGTTCCTATTCTCTCATTACTTCTAGGCAGACACAGACAATGAACGTCTGCTTTTGGGTCGTGCACGTTCTTAGCTGTTAGTAGTTGTCTATCCATGCATACTCAGGTTCTTTTTACTCCGGCAATTTTCTACAATAATTTTTTTTATGAGTAATTGATCTTTTCCCCCATAACAATTTCTTTTCCAACCTTGTTGAGCTTGTCGAAGGATCGAGTTCTGTTCAAGGAAAGCGTATATTCTTTCAGTTAGTATGTGAGGATCTTGAAGGTGCTGTTGAGACATGCTATTGGTCGGTAGTTCTTTGGATTTTTTGTGTCTTCAGTGTTTGGTAGAAGGATTTGTTTATCATCATCATTGTTATTATTATTGTTGTTGTTAACATATTTGATTCGCTATGTGAAAACTTCGGTTATTCTGTTCTTTTCCGAAGCACAATGTAATTAAACATTACCAAGAGGAATTTTCTTTTGAGTACTTGTAAAAATGAATTATAATTCCCCAAGAAAACTTTTGCACTGAATGTCTGATGGTACATGTGTAAGGGTTTCTTGCACACATTTTTAAAAAAACATAGAAGAGCACAAAGTAAAACAAATAGTTGTAACTACGAAAAGGAGAAAAATGAACATTTTAGATAAAATTGTCCCAAACACTCAAACAGGTAGTTTCAAAGGTAACGATCGTAATAGCAACAGTGGCGACTCATACATAGAGACAAACACAAGGATTCGTTCATACAGAAGTTGTGTCAAAGTGAAGCTTCTTTTAAAACAAACTGAAGAAACAGAATTTTTACACTTATCAAAACTACAAGAGAATTTGTAAGCCCGAGCAACATTTCTGTCCAACAGAAGCTAATCTAGGAGAAAGTAAAGAGGGAAACCATACACCTTCACTTCCCAAGCGACGGAAGTGAACTAAATCTACCTTTACAAGAAATACAAAAAGCTTTTCAGTACATCTCATGAATATCTTCTCGACTGAAGAAGCCAAAAGCTATGGCACTATATGCTGTACCTTCAAAACTGAAGACTCAGTCAAAACACAGGCTGAAATCGTCAGACATGCTACAGAGTATACATTTGTACCCCAGTACATGGGGAAAAGAAATAAAAGAGTACATCATGTATCGAGACAACGCAATGTAGATTCGTGGCTAGTCGTCACTTTTGCAGCAGAGTATGAGTGAATGGTCAAAGTAGAACTAACGAGAAATGACATGTGATCAAGGAGGTCAAAATGGGTTTACAAGTCCTAATGACGCTTCCGAAGGCCTTAGAGTCATACTGGAACTCTGCTCACTAAAAGGCGCCGAGACAAATGGAATAAGATTAATGATACAAGGGGGACAAAAATTAGCTATTGTATCTGTCGTGCTAAGAATAGTCCGAGAATGCGCTGAAAAAAACTTCTTATATTTATTCCCGTGCAGAACTATCTACTTTTAAAATCTTAATGTTTCCATTCACTGTGTAACTTCTCCCTCCCCTCCTCTTTCGTATTTGTAAATTTTTCTTTCACTCTCCGCTTTTTCTTTCTTTGTAATCCCTAGTAAAAGATTCATACTTATGTATCTCTGCGAGTTATTGCGCTAATAAAGACTAGGTAATCATAGCTATTATAAGGTTGAACAGAACTACTCTAAGCATGCGCCTATACATTGGAAAATAACAGCTAGCAAAGTCTTGTGCCCTTAGTGGTCAAGGTGATACTAGATCTGTAGGGTTTCCTTGAATGGACTTAGTTGGAGACTCACTAATATCAAGGGGACTGTAGCATGTGTATGTTCACATATTTTGTATACTAATATATAGATTAATTATGAATGCTAATTACATAATTATATAAACAATTATCTTTATTGCTAATGAAACATCCGTTAAGCACAATTAAATTTGTGCTTTTCTGTTTATATTCTAAATATCTTATATACCGTGTATACTTTTTATCCCATCTATCCCTTCTCTCTCTGTTTTCCCCGTATCTTTTTATGAAAATCCCCATACTGATGTAAACAATCCTTGTAATGACTCCGTCATCCGATGTCCCCGCTATTCCAGACATCCTTAGATATCGCGATATGGGCAGTTTTTCTGGATCCAAACTGTAAATTCGTCTTAGACGCTTACAGCAGCTAAAGCAGTAACTTCAGACTAATGACCATATATGCCTCGAGGTGGCTCGATTTCTTCGGAGTTTTTCCGAGGACGTCCTGATTTGTAGTACTGGCAAGGGATTGAAATTACATTTCACACGCACGGTGGGATGGTGTGGGACTAAAGTGTAGAAGAATGGAGCGAAAAAGCTAGAAAAACCTGCTCTGAAGTATTCGACTTCTTCCACAGGTACCGACTGGATTTCTTGGATGTGCCCCAAGTAGCATATAGATAGAGTTTTTGTTAGACCAGCGAATATGTATAGTGTAGGATGACAACAATTCAAGTTCGTCGGCCACACGGACCATAACTTTGTGGTCTGCATGGATGACTTGTATAGAACTTATAAGCAGGAATCGGGTAACTGGAAGTTGAATGTATCGCAACCGATTTGCAAAGACTCGAGGGACCTAGTTAGTGAATTAAATAACAGTTGCCGGAAGCAGTTCTCAAAAACTAGTGATGAATATATACATAGTCGTGGCACTCCTTCAGTTACGATAGCGATGGTTCCAGTTGATCCGATCAACGGAACAGCCTGCTCGTGAAATTAACGTGCAAGTGGCTGAGCACTCCACAGACACGTGTACCCTTAACGTAGTTCTCGGGGAGATTCAGCGTGACACAGATTGTGCCAAGGTTGGCCCTTTGAAATACAGGTACAACAGAAGCAGGAAGAAAGAGCGAGAGAAAGTTGTGGTGAAAGAGTACAGCGGGGTTCGCCACCACCCCCTGCCGGAGCCTCATTGAGCTTTAAGTGTTTTCGCTCAATAAACACTCACAATACCCGGTCTGGGAATCGAGACCTCGATCCTACGACCGCGAGTCCGCTGTCCTAACCACTGGGTCATTGCGCCTCCACTATACATACATACCAACACAAGAAATATTGGTGGAACATTCTCATTTAGCCTTTTACCAAGTTCAAACACAACATGTCTAATATGGTCTTTTAGGGCGTAAAAGCAGCATTATACTTAGTGAAAGAAGCTAGCTACCCTGCAGATGCGAACATTTCTTCCATAATCAGCGGTAAGAAGTATATTTATGTACAGCTACTTCGAAACTTGTAGGTCTTGTACCATGACTATAATTTCACATTTATACCAATTGATGCAAGTGGGTATCATGGTAAACGTCTACGTGGGGGGATGTCAATCAAGAAAAGCTCGGATTTTCAAGAAAAGTAAGATAATGGCTAATATGCATTTCATAGACACAATCTGTAAGTGAAAGACTAAAAAGATACAAAACTTACGAAAAACTCATTATGTAACAATTATCCTTGTTGCTACACAAATTCCACTGATAGAGCTTCTATTTCTTCGATAGAAACCGGTTCCGGTCTTCCAGGAAGAATTCTAATAAATATTTTTTTTTAAAAATAAGTTTACATATGCGCAGGTACGAATTGCTTCCCAACCACATGACTTCGGGTTCAGCCCCACTGCGTGGCACCTTGGGAGAGTGTCTGGTTCTATAGACATAAAAAAAGTAAAAGAAAGAGATGTATATATATTTATATGTATGCTTATCTGTGTCTGTGTGTAGTGTGTATTTGCAGAAAAATAGTAAGAATTCATCATTGAAGTAGAGAGTCACAATATATATTTATTAAGCCAAATGTTCAAAGTTTGCGACCAGGTATTTTATGTCTAATTCTCAAATAAAATCTGAACATTAAAACACTACTTTTAATATAACCTAATGTATCCTTGCTTTCGCACCTTATAAATGTGATAACGTTGAAAGTTCAATTATAATCTTTTCTGATGTGAAAATATTTTAATATCCCTGAAGAAGTAAAAACATCTTGAATGCAAAAACAACACTGTTAGCGTTACTCATGAATTTTCACACAACAGATCCGTTACAGAAAAATTTTCTTTCTGTATTTTTGTTTTTGTTTGTTTTTTCATTTTGTGTTCCACTAACTCATTTTCCCAACCTTTGATTTTGCAGTTTGTGCGTGAATAAAAAAAATTTAATAGCCTAGGATACCCGAATAATGTGACTGAATAGCATCGATATATTTATTTATTATTCTTTACATATTGATTTATTCATAGATCTTATTCGTTTTTGATAGATATACCCAATCAAGTATTTTTGTTTTATATACAATCAACCAACCATTTTTATTTATTCGATTTTATCTTTACACATGCATCCAGTCAAAAGCTTACTTTTTACTTTTATTTTCTTAAACGATTTTCAACTCTTTCCCTGAGCAAAGCATATCAACGTGGTAGAGTAGTTTTTCTGTTTTTCTTTTTGTTCTCGAGTTTCTTCCACTCCTTTTTCGCTCATATTTCGCTTTCTGATTATTTTTTTTCTCTGATGATACCCGTAGTGAAATCTCTACAACGTTTGTTTTTATTCGTTTTGTATCTCTGTTACTTTCTGTCACCATTGTTTTCGCTCTTTAATTACTTTTGCTCCTCTTATTCCTTTTCTCTCTCACAATCTTTCACATTCTTGCATCATCTTTTTAATAAAGCTTCTGCATTGAGAAACCAGGTCATCCTGTTAAAATCGCAAAGCAAGAACACACCTTAAGACAATACATGTCACACAGTATTATTCCATAAGAATCATGCTATTTTTGACGATATTCATTCAGGCGATAGCGTAATACATCCAACATCCTTTGCCGATGTGCTTGAAAACAATGTTGCATACAAAATTAGTTGTACATGTGCGGCAAAATATATAGGATTTACCCATTTCTAGAAAGCCATATGTATCGTCAAGTGCTGTGTTCCTACAAAGTTTTACAGGAAGCACTCAGGCCTTAGCGGAAAACAAAGACACAGTAACCGTCCCGATAATCGCAACTCTTTTTATTATCCAAGAATAAAATTCAACCCTACAGCTCTTTGTTTGTTCATTTAACTTAATTTCATATTTACCCATTTATCTAACCTTATTTCAATCTACTTCTCTGGTTGAACAAGCTGATAGGTGAAACTCGAAGTCCCAGTCAAGCTACTCTTCACAATTTCACTGTACTCACAGTATCGCGGCATCTCATCAGTAAATGTTCTGTGGTTAGTCTTAAACTTTTATGATGATAAGTTTATTTTAACATCTACTTAGCTCCTTTACTCCTCTACGCATCTATCAAACAATCCGTTTTTCCATGTTTCCATCAACCTGTTTATACTTCCATCTGCATATCTAGCCGTCTATTTATCTATCTGCTCGTCTAGATTTTTCTCTAAATGTCTATCTCACAGTGTTTGTCTATAAGGTTAAACAGTAAAACCTAATTCAACAGAAAATCTCATATTGTCTGTAAAAATATTCTGATATTATGCGTACATTAGGATATATCAGCATTTATTTAATAAGTTTCTCGCGCTGCTATAACAAAGACATTATAGACAGACTAATCTTGCTTGAGATGCATCAACACATTATGTGTACGTGTATTTTATGTATTTTATGCATGTGTGTGTGTATGTGTGTGTGCGCGCACACACGCGTATGAGTGGTTAAATATTTACACATGTATGGATATATGTGTACGCCATATATATATATATATATATATATATATATATACGCACGCACACACATACATACACACACAATCACATATTGGGTTGGGAAGAAAGTAATTTCGTTTTTCACAAATAGATTGAGTTACGATTTTTTGAATGACTTTTGTCAATGTTATGATTTTTTCCTTTTGACATTTGATAGCCATTACTTTTAGCTTACTTTAGAAGCAAATTGCGCGTAATTTTGCTTACAGCTGTTAGTTCAGTGACAATTTTAACATGGAGTACAAAAACAAACATTTTCGCCATATGTTGCTTTTTTTTATTTCTGTAAAGGCAAGAAAACTGCCGAGGCTCACAAAGAAATATGTGAAGTTTATGGTGTTGATTAGTTAACAGAATGCATATGTCAGAAATGGTTTTAAAAATTCCATTCTGGAGATTTTTCACTCAAAGATGACCAACGTTCTGGTCAACCAACTGAAGTTGATGATGACCGAATTAAAAGCATAATTGAATATGATTTTCATATAACTGGACGAGAGATTGCAGAGAGGTAAAATGTATCACACACAACAACTGAAAATCACTTAAAATGTTTTGAACTCGTTAAGAAGCTCGATATTTGGGTTCCACATAAATTGAAAGAGATTCACTTAACGAATCAATATTTGCGATATACACCTCAAATGCATTGAAATCGACCTGTGAAACGAATCATCACTAGTGATGAAAAATGGATTGTATACAATAACATCAATCGAAAACAATCATGGTCCAAGCTTAATGAACCAGCTCAAAACACATAGAAAGCTGAATTGCATGAAAAAAATGTCATGCTGTCAATTCAGTGAGATTACAAAAGTGTTGTGTATTTTGAGCTGCTTCCAAGGAAACAAATGATCATTTCAGATGTTTACTGTCAACAACTAATGGAACTGCAGGAAGCAATCAAAGAAAAACGGCTAGAATTGGCAAATCGTAAAGGAATCGTGTTCCACCATGATAATGTTAGACCACATACGTCTTTGCTAACTCATGAAAAATTACTGGAGCTTGGTTGGGAAGTGGTGTCACATACACCATATAGCCCTGACCTTGCACCATCAAATTACCGTTTATTTCGAAGTTTGCAAAAGTCTTTGAACGGTAAAACTTTCAATAATGATGATGACCTGAAACCGCAGTTGCTTCAGTTTTTGGCTAAGGACCAGAAGCTCTATGATCGCGGAATCATGAAGTTGCCAGAAAGAGGGCAAAAGGTCATCGAACAAAATGGAAGATATATAATTGATTAAAATTCATTCTTTGTATGAAAAAAAAATGACTTTTATTTCACACTAAAAAACCGAAATTACTTTCCTGCCAACCCAATACATATGTGTGTGTATTTGCTTGTTTCAGTCATTGGACTGCAGCCATGCTGGGGCGCCACCTTCAAGAGTTTAGTGCAGCAAGTCGACCCCAGTACTTATTTTCAAAGTCTGGTATTTATTCTATCGGTTCTCTTTTGCCGAACCGCTAAGTTACGGGAACTTAAACAAACCAACACTGGTAGTTAAGCAGTTTGTGGGGGACAAACACATATACAAAGACACACTCATATATGCACACACAGAGAAATATACGACGGGATTCTTTCAGTTTCCGACTACCAAATTTACTTACAAGACTTTGTTCGACTCGAAGCTAGAGTAGAAGGCACCAAGGTTCCACGCAGTGGAACTGATCCCGGAATCATGTAGCTGAAAAACTAACTTCTTACCAAACGGCTGTGCCTGTACCATTAGTACACATGCGTATATACTTCATAGCTGTGAAAGAAAGTGTGTGTGTGTGTGTGTGTGTGTGTGTGTGTGCGTGCGCGCGCGAGAGAGAGAGAGACTCATAGCCTCATTAGCTGTCAGTCTGAAAACGTAAAATGACTGGGACGAGCTGGTGCAGCAGTGGACTCATTGGACAAGGGTGTTTGGCGCTACCGATATCTGAGCAGGAAGACAAAAGTTCAGGTTTTTAGATCGCTGTTCCCCCTGTCCTGCTCTATAGCTCTGATACTTGGACACTGTCCAGAACCCTTAGAAGCTGCTTGAACACTTTTGCTACCAGGACGCTTCGCAGGCTTATGGGTTACCATTGGTTGGATTTCATATTCAACCAACAACTCTACTCAGAAATTGGGATGCATCCTGTTACTAGTGTGATTCAGGAGCCCCCGCTTAGACTGTTTCACTATGCTGCTCGATTCTCCGAGTCAGGCCCTGCTTAAAGTGTTCTCTTCACTGAGAATCCAACTGCGTTGACGGCTCGTATTGATCGACAACATGTCACATGGACACGGCAGATAGGGAGGCATCTCATGGAGATGGGGCAGACTGGGACTTTGCTGAACGGAAGACCCGGGAATATTCACAAATGGTGAATGCAGCAACGCGTTGCAACGGTGCATGGCCCAACACTCGACCTGGCTGTTGAGTACACATGCAGTGTAATCATTTCCCTCTTCACAGTTCAATACGTTTTGTCTAAGTGGTACGATGTAGCACCACACAGAGGTCGTCTGGACAGACTTTAAGCTTTATAAAAGCAATAAATTTAATGTGTAAAGCGACGAGCTGGCAGAATCGTTAGCTTACCGGACGAAATACTTGGCAGCATTTCGTCCGTCTTCACGTTTCTGAGTTCAAATTCCGTGGAGATTTACTTTGCCTTTCATCCTTTCGGGGTCGATAAATAAGTACCAGTTGAGAACTGCAGCCAATCTAATCCACTTGCCCCCTATCCCAAAATTGCTGACCTTGTACTAAAAATTTGAAATCCATAAATGTAAGGTGTGAACATCTTATGGAATAAATATTTCGCAGCTCCCGACTAATTTTAAAACTTGATGATATCGTACAGTTTTCAAAAGTTTCTTCTAAATTCATCAAACTATATTCGATAAATATGAATTGGACAGCCTCTCATTTTAGTTTAACATATTGAGAAGTATTTTGTATTTCGAGACAATGGATTATTATAAGCCTTATGTGGTAGGATATATGTCTAATGTTATTTCGGTTAAGTGTAGTTAATGAGAATAATGAATACGTTCAATTTAGAAGAAAAATTCAAATTATGCCATTAATTATTTTATGCATTTGCATTAAGGTTTCGTTACTTTCATTGCCTGGGTTTTTCTTTCTAAATCAAGTTTCTCCTTATTTTCTAAAATAGTCACTTATTGGAGCAATGCTAGTAGATGTATCCAAAATCGTAATGAGCTAAAGTAAACGGTTTCGATACGTATTTCGGTGCAGTAGAGTATTCACTTCGTTTTCCTTCACTCCTGAAATTTATACTTTCCGGTACGGACGCAGTAATTTCATCAAATAACAGAAATCTAGTATGACTACTTAACAGATTCTTATACCTGAGACACGAAAATCAGGAAAATTTGAGATATCTCTCTGTGACTTAAAGTCTTGAAGATAGAATAGTTAAACGTTCATCGTTACATATATTTGTAATTGCTTTGGCTGCTATTAAGCCTAGAAGGATCTTGCCACTGAACAAACTTACAACCAATTAGAATTTGTGAATATAAGTGATGCCTTGAAAATTATTCTTGTTTGAAGTTAGTCCTCTCATGTCTCATGAATAATTCACATTTTCTCCAAATGACAATTGATTCATAAAAGCGTCTCTATCATATCTTCGTCAAAAATATGAGGTTTAAGTATAATATTCCGTACATGTACTCGAAATGCATACACTATGTATGCACGACCAATAATGTCTACATTATTAGAGCTGCTTTTAATTCATAATTCAACTCTCTTTCACATATGAAACGCCGCAGTACACCAGTAAATAGATTTCACTGTTCGCATACATGTCCCAAACCGGCAATTCATTTCGTTCCAGCGTCGTGTAGGGAGCTTTTCCAGGGCTCTATCCCTTAGCAAACAAGCGTAGAAACAAAATACTTACACTATATATGTGCGACCGATAATGTTGCATTACTTCACACTCCGTCGGTTACGACGATGAGGGTTTCGGTTGATCTAATCAACGGAACACCCTCCACATAAAATTAACGTGCAAGTGGTTGAGCACTCCACAGACAATCGTGCTCTTAACGTAGTTCTCAGAATGGTTCAGCGAAACACAGAATGGGACAAGACTGGCCTTTTGAAATACAGGTAGTACTCGTTTTTGCCAGCAAAATCGACTGAAACAACGTGAAATAAGGCGTCTTGCTCAAGGATACAACGCACCACCGGGAATCAAACTCACGACCTTTCAATTGTAAGCCGAATACTTCTAACACTTAACCACACTCCTTCACACATACATGCGAATTCTGCCCACGACTCTTTCACCACCGACTTGGACTCCAAAGTCACATTCGGCACAAACATCTGCCGAGAAGACTGGATAGAAACTGACGAACTCATTGCTCGGATACGAGCTGGAGCCAACGATATATATACAAACACAGATACACACACACACACACACAAGCACACACACATACACACACACACACACACACACACAAACACACACATACTCACACACACACATATATAATGTACTCTACCGTAACGATAAGATCAACAAAAACACTACTCCATCTGGTGAGAGATAAATATTATCTAATAGAAACGGTATATGTTCCTAAGTGCTACTGATAGTTTCATATGTTGAGAAATATCTCAAACATATTCGTCAGGCACAAATCACATATCATAATGAACTGAAAATAGAAGAAACGCGAAAAGTTGAGAAGGAAACATAGAAAACGTAGAAGGTTAAAAAACGGAAAACCAAAATATCAACAAGGTAAAAGAGTTATTCTCCTTAGACCTTAAATTATAAGGCCGGAAAGATATCAACAGGTTAATTAGCTATGGCTGGAATTTTCCAACTCTTCAAACTGTATTTAGACATATTTTTACAACCGCTGAGAATTCCAGAATTAAAGTTCAGTAGTGTGTTAGGAGTTTTAGATCTGAAAAGGATCAGGGCTCTTTCAGTTAAACTTAGCCTACGTTTATTTGATCCCTTAACATAAGGTGTGGATTTTTCAGTTATTTTCCACTTAATCACATGGAGTGTTTCGTTAGCCAACTTAGTAGCTTTGCTTTTGTCCTTATGTCGGAAGGAAGCTCTGTGTTTGGAATATCGATTGTTTAAAATTCTCCTTCACATAATCCGATATAGGTCTTTTTAGGATCTTGGTATTGACCTAGTGTAATGATACCCTTCATATTGAGGCAGCAGCTATATGATAATTTCACAGAACGCCTATTAAATATTTTGCAGTACCTGTGAGTAGCTGGAAAGAGTTTTTCAAGGAGAGACAGAGATCTCTTACCCATGTTAGTTTTTATGTTAAGGGAAAACGGAGAGCGAACCAAATAACTTTCGTTAGCCTATTTTTAGGTCCATTATTATCATTCTAATATTAGAGGGATTACATATTAATTTGTTTTTGAAGCCATTATTAGCTTGGGTATTGTTATAGTAGGGGCTGCGTTCGCGAAAATTTCTTTAGAAGAGACGTTAGACACTCTGTTACTAATAAATATTACAGGAGGGTGACAAGACTGTTTATGTATATACGCGAGTTTCTCATTAGGGTTATGGAAAGATTTATAAGAGTTCAGGTGTAGGGAAATATCTAAAAAATCAAGTATAGACAGTAGTTATAATTTTAAGGCCTAATTGATTGAATGTAGAAATAAGTTGCTTCCTAAATCTATGAAGGGTGTGATCATCACACTCATGGGAAATATCCAAACCGTCGTCAAAGTATAGACCAATATCATGAGATGGGTACTTAAATCTCAATGTGCTTAATACAAATAAACTTTTTCGTTTTCCGTTCTTTAAGCTTATACGTTTTCTATGTGCTTCCTCCTCAACTTTCTTCTCACATTCTATTTTTGGTTCATGATATGTGATTTGTGCCTGACGATTATATTTGAGCTTTTTCTCAACAATGAAACTATTAGTAGCACTTAAATACATGTATTGTGTCTATTGAATAATATATGTATTTACATATTGATATATTTTGGGACGGTCCTTTTGTTTATTTATTTATTTTTTGCCAAATAAAACCACGCATTATATATTCGTTCTTCACTTGTTTATTATTCTACTTGTTTTATGTAAGGTAAAATAAGATGTACACTTTGTATTTAAATAAGTACTAAAGTGACTTTGAAGAGCTCTCGTCAGTGACACAAGTTTTTAATCAACCGGACCTCAATGACCTCGTTAGGGAGCTAAATCTCTCAAAGACATCAGCAGAATTGTTGGAGTCTAGATTAGCAGAGGAAAATTTAGTGCATCCGCAAACGAAAATCACATACTATCGCAATAGAGAAAGAAGTTTGCTACCGTTCTTCTCGGAGGAAAGTGATTTTGTTTTTTGCAACAATATTGATGAAAATTGGCATATCAAGTGAATAGCGGCTGTTCATAGACAGTTCTCAGCGGAGCTTAAAATGTGTGCTTCTACACAATGGAAGCAAATATGGATCAATCCCAATTGGTCACTCAACTAAGATGACTGAAAAGCAAAAAACAATTTCTCTAGTCCTACAGAAAAATATCATACCACGATCACCAGTGGTTAATCTATGTAGATCTAACAATGGTGAATTTTCTCCCGAGTAAGCAGAGTGGATAAACAAAGTATCCCTACTTTATGTGTCTCTGAGATAGTAGATCTAAGGATGAGCACTGGGTGAGAAAACAGTGGCCTCTGAGAGAAAACATGGTAGTATGAGAAAAAAGAATGTAAATGGTGGTAGGAGAAAAAAGAATGTAAATTCAGAAGCATTGGTTGACCACTGCATATCAAATTAAGTTTCATTAAACACTTTGTAAAGGTTCTGAACAAAGAGAGAAGATGCTTTGGCTACATCTGCAGAAATTTTCCAGCACTGAGCATGGAGAAGCTAAAGGCAAGTATTTTTGACCGTCCACAAATCAGAGCACTCATGAAAGATCCATATTTAAAAGATTCAATGAGCAAAGCTGAGACAGATGCATGGTTTTCTTTCACTATGGTTGTACAGAATTATCTTGGGAACTATAAAGCAGATAATTACACTGAGCTAGTAGAGAGAATGCTCTCTTCTTTCTGTCCACTTGGCAGTACAATGAGTATCAAGGTGCATTATCTTCCGCAGCCACTTAGATCGTTTCCTAGAAAACCTCGTTGACCTAAGTGAAGAGCAAGATGAACGATTTCATCAAGATTTAAAATTATGGAAGAAAGATACCGGGGACACTGAGATACGCACATGATGTCAGATTACTGCTGGCCTATTCTCTGGCGCAGCTCACCACAAGAAGTCTTTGAAGCGCCACTTTTGTGAGACATTTCAGTAAATGAACAGTGTATCAATGACAGCTTTCTATACTTGTTACATTATTATCTTATTCTCTGATATAAATTCTTCATAAATAAAAGAAATCTACGTGTATGAATTCGTTTTATTTATCCAGAAGCAAAAATAATGATTTGTAGACACCAGTGCTAGTGTCCAATTGGTCGTATGCATTAAAATTGGGGGTGTAACCAGAGGTGATAGAAAAAAAAAACTAATGGTATATTTAGAATCAGAGACCAAAATTTATTTTAAAAAAGGTCTAATATCTCATGCACCAATTTTCATGTTTCCCAGTGTTATATATACGAGATATAATATGGTAAGAAGAAAAAATATTTTAGTGTATACATAACAAGAGACTTCAATGTTTTCAGTAGTTTCCTAAAATAATGAACTTATGATCTAAGAAACATGAATGAAAAACTTTTTGGCATATTTTCGATTTTGGATTTCTCCACAGAAACAAATTAAACGGCGAAATATCGTTAGAATGCAAGGTAGAATGCTTTCAGTATTTATTCCAGCTCGCTGAGCTCAATTGTGCCTTTCAGAGTATCGGAGGGAAACAAAGATGTAAAACTTGGCTGTTCTTTTTTATCCTTATCCAGTCTGAAACGTTAAATACTTCACTCCCAACAGTAATCAAACTGTAATTTATTTTCTAAGGCTGTATCTTCCGTGGTTGCGAGGAATCATTGGTAAAATAATCAGCATTGAAATGTCAGATATTCCTTCACCCGGAAATCACTTTCAGGCCCGATCCTGTGTGTATGTATGTGTGTTGTATGTTCGTGTGTATTTTGTTTTACCCCTTTTCTTTCTTCGATGTGTTGGGCGCATTTGATTAGTGATGACACACTTGACAGAACGGGAGTTAAACAAACAAGGTTGAAATCCTTCTTCACCTTGTAATTTGAAAAGGTACTTTTTTTATTCGAATAGATATTTAGTAAGAGACTTCACCTTTGGTAAACTGACTGTAAAGCCAAACTGCTTAGTGAGGCTATATATACATGGACTGAATTCAGCCAAAGATAATACATTATAGTCAGCATCTTATAACTCCCAGAACATAGTCGTAGTTATATGATTTTTCTCTTTAAGCTGTCGAAGATTAAAAGTCATCCATAGTATATGCATTGAACGATAGCTCTAACTTTGGAATCACGTCTGATTTTTCATCAGCACAGCAGTCATATACATAGAAAATTTACTGTGTGTGAACGCATAAACTCACCTTGGTATGACACATGACCTCAGACAGCATCATGACATCACTGAGCCACTTGCTTGAAGTGGTTTAGCCAAATTTCTCAACTACTTTATATGTGGTGGACCTTAGCACTGTGTCAAAGGTATTAACTCTATCATAAGTAACAAATTTGGTTTCTACTGTGCTCTGGTATTTTCTTGAAGTGGTGTGCAGCAAAATTACTATCAACACGTCTTGTATATTGCTGAGGACAGTGTAAACAAGATGTGTTCTGGTGATTTCTTGAGCGGATTTTTTAATACTTGAAACAAGATTTTGCCAGCTAATGATAAGAGTTATCCCTCTACATTTTCTATAAATTCTCCTATCAACTTTATTGAAGATGTTCAGGATATTGCCATGCTTAAAATCGATCCCGTATTGATAGAATTAGGTGATGGAAATGAGCTTCCAAGGGCACTCTTCTTTCTTTGTATATTACAGCAAGAATAGAATCGGGTTCAGAAGCTTTGTTTTTACGTATTTCATGGAGAATTAGAGATTCCTGCATTTATTACTACTTGGAGAACGGGGGAAAGTCAACATGGCAGCCATCAGAGGCAATTAGTGATCTGTTCGGTAGGCTGTTGAAGTGTTCAGACGAATGAGTTTGGGATTACCTCAACAGCAGTCCACATCCTGACATCTTCACATTTCATTGGTGTTAAGGCTATATTGACCTGTTTGTAGTCAGTGGAAATCATGCATATGATGTTGGTCAGTGTAGCTTTCTGGTTTCATCAGACTTACCTTGCTGCCAGTCGTTTTCTCGTTTAAATCTTATGGATTTGTGTTTCAACATCAAAGATCGATAATTCTCTTCCATGGATATTCCCGACCAATTCTTTCAAATTTTTGACGAATCCTGGGATTTTTCTGTTGATTACATTCAGTTTCTTCCGTAAGAGCAGATTGTGCCTTTGTTCTTGGTTTACATTTGAGACTCATGTACGCGTGTATATACATAACTGAAAGAAGCTGGTCAGATGTGTGTATGTGTCTTTGTGATTCTGTATGTCTCCCACCACCATTTCACAACCGGTGTTTTGTTTATGCCTCCTTAACTTAATGGTTCGCAAAAAGAGGCTGATAGGTAATTGCTAAGTTTTTAAAATAAGTACTGATACCGATTTGTTCGACTAAACCAGACATATCAAACTCCCGGCCCGTGGGTCATTTCTGGCCCGTGGACCATTTCTGACCCGTGCAGTAATTTTATTCGGCCCGTGGGACCATTTTGATATCAACTTGAAATTGGTCCAACAAATAGAGTACTTTACTGCCCTCGGCAACACCCATGCCTTCTTGTTACAAATACACATACATAGTGTGTGACTAAAGCAGGCCATTACAGTATATATAGCACTGACTACACTACCTTTCTTACTAATGGTTTCACCAAAAGTAGTAATAGTTTAATACACGACTAGAAACAACACCACTGTAACTATAAAACCCTGCCTGTACAAAAAAGCACAGTAAAGGGGCATGATAACATAGTTGCAAGTCTTAACTGTAACTGCAACAAAGCATACTGGGAAACGCCTCCTTCGATTCTCTAATCGCGTGTTGTGAAGCGTTGATGACGCAAAATCTACTAATCCCATAATACACCACAACAGCCGCCTTACCGCTCTTTCGGGTGATCATTTTCACGTGACGTCATTCAGTAGCTGTCTATATCAATGGCCAAGAGAAATGTCGATGCTGAAAACAGAGCCTTTCAATTCCGGCGGGAAACCGAGTACATGTTTATTGACATTGATGGCAAACCTGTGTGTTTTAATTGTGGTGCTAATGTTGCTGTACTTAAAGAGTATAATCTCAAACACCACTACGAGACAAAACATCAGGACAAGTATAAATACCTCACTGCTGAGCAGAGACAACGAAAGGTAGACGAGTTGAAGAGGAATCTCACATTACAACACACTTTTTTAACCGATGCAAAATCACAAAGTGGAGTTGCTGTTAAAGCAAGTTTTATTGTGGCAGAGGAGACCACAAAATCAGCCCGGCCATTAACCGAAGGAGAGTTTGTGAAGAACTGCGTGATGAAAATGTGTGACGTTTTGTGTCCAGACAAGAGCAACTGTTTGCTAATGTGAGTATTAGCAGAAATACGGTTGCTGATCGGGTGTGTGGGATCGCCACTGATTTGAAAATACACTTGATTGAAAAAGGAAAAGATTTTGTTGCATAGTCTTTTGCTGTGGATGAGACTACTGCCACGACTGATACGGCACAGCTGGCTATCTTCGTCCGTGGAGTGGACTCCATTTATTGGTCAGGGAGGAAACTTTGGACATTAATTTGATGCACGGGCAACAGGAAAGGAACATTTTAAAAAAATATGTCAGAGTGTAACCAACATGAAATTGCCTTGGGACAAACTTGTTGGATTTACAACAGATGGAGCACTGGCGATGTGCGGTGAAAAAGCGGACTAGTAGGTAGGATACGTTTAAAGATGTAAGAAGGGAACTGCGCTGTTGAGTTGACAGCATATAACAGCATCATAAACCAGGAAATGCTGTGCACTAAGCCTTAAAAATGGAACATGTAAAGAGCACTTTAAAGTAAACCGTAAACTTTATCTGAGCCAAAGGGTTAAATCACTGCCAATTTCAGTCTTTCCTGCGGGAAATACATTCAGAGTTCGGTGACGTGCCTTATCATTTGGAGGTGTGGTGGCTCAGTCGGACAAAGGTCCTCAATATAGTTTTGAGCTGGTTGAGGAAATATGTCAGTTCATGGACAGTAAAGGAAAAGAATCCAAAGTTCTGCGGGATGAAAAGTGGAAATGCAAGCTGACGTCTCAGGTTGACATAACTACGCATCTCACTGTTTTAACCATCCATCTCCAGGGATGGGATTGCATGATCTGTGATATGTATGACGTAGTATAGGCATTTCAAGAGAAGCTGCGCTTACGGGAGACACAAATGCACCAATTGAACTTGTTTCACTTTCCCTGTTGCTAAGTAATGTTGAGCCAAGTCAGCTCCACGGTGTTCCCAAAGCAACACTTTGCTGACAAATTGAGTGCACTCCGCACTGAATTCGCACTGCGCTTTAGTGTCTTTGAAGCACAGAAAAATAATTTCGAGCTGCTTCGCAATCTATTTGCCGTCAATGTGGAAACTGCACCTGTACAGATTCAAATCGAGCTGATAGAACTGCAGTGTAATGGGACATTAAAAGCGAAGTACGACTCTGTGGAGCCCGCACAGTTCACTCGCTTTATATCTGAAGCAATGTCCCAGCTCCGTTTACACGCAGCTCGAACGCTGTCTTTGTTTGGAAACACATATCTGTGCGAGCCGCTGTTCTCTGTGATGAAGATGAATAAAACATCACATAAGAGTCGTCTCACAGATGAACACCTGCAATCCATCCTGAGAGTCTCAACAACACATAACATTGTCTCAACCATCAATGAACTTGTTGCCAAGAAAAGATGTCAAGTATGTAACTCGGACAAAATTGCATAAAGAAAATTGAAAGTTTCGATTTGTTATTTTAATTTTCACTGAAAAGCACATTTTTTATTTATATTTTCTGGGGTTCTTTTGCAACATGTTCTTATCTTAAATTTTTATGATTTTGACTGGAGATATTTTTATGCAGAGCAAAATATTTCAAGTAATTTAAGTTAAAGTCAATTTGTTTTTGGAATAAAATTACATACCATGTGTTTCAATACATGTCCGAGCTGGCAGAATCGTTAGCACGCCGGCGAAATGCTTAGCGGTGTTTCGTCTGCCGTTACGTTGTGAGTTCAAACTCCGCCGAGGTCGACTTTGCCTTTCATCCTTTTGGGGTCGATTAAATAAGTACCAGTTACGTACTGAGGTCGATGTAATCAACTTAAACCCTTTGTTTGTCCTCTCTATGTTTAGCCCCCCTG
>NC_068995.1:25735925-25746739 GCF_001194135.2 Octopus bimaculoides
GTTCGCCCCCCCCCCCTGTGCGATTGAGTTTGACACCCTTGGACTAAATCATTCAAGGCTATTCCCCAATATTGTCGCAGTCCATTGATTGAAACAAGTAAAAAATAAAGATAAAAGAATGCACATACACGCAAACACACACACACACACACATATACACACATATTTTTTACAGACCACAGACATTCTTTTTCAAAATGATAGTGTATATTGGTTTTATGACAACGCCGTGTCGCACAGGGAGCTAATTCTTTGATGGCATTTTTGGGCAGGTGCTAATGTGTGATGTCTTCCACAGAAATATGCCGTAATCTTGTAATGTTATTATCAGTCCGAATGTGCTTGAGGCACGTTCGAACCGGTGAACAAGCTACTCACTGCGTTTTGTCACGGAAGATATATCCCGTTTGTTGATAAAGGGTGTGTATGCACCTATATCAGCTCGCAGCACCGTCTATCCAACCGTGAGATGCAAGCATTTCGGAGTAGTTATCTCCTCTTCAGTTACGGACACCAGGCAGGCGGCGCTGCGAGCTGATTGAAGAGACTAATTCTCTTATGATTTTCCAGTTGCCATTCGGATTGATAATAACATTACAATTATACTTATCACTGCTTAGCGCTCCCCCTTTGTAATTTACTTACAGTGAACCGCCGCACAGCGCTGCCAGTTACTGTATGGCAACTGGAAAAGCATAAGAGAATTAGTCTCTATAACTTAATCTACATTTTCGCTTGCATCTTGCAGCTCTAAGGTCTTCACTGCCTCTTCTGTTTATTAGGCATTTCGCAGCAATCTTTTGTTCTTGGATTGCAAATACGTAGCCTCCGATTGTGATGTGATGTAGTGGTCATGAGTTCAAGAAAGCCTGCGATTCATATCGACATTACTGTCTCCTTCACGTCTGCAGAAAACATACCCATGCATGTTTTGGTATTCTGAGCGTTTCAAATCCAGGTCTTCTTTGAGGTTTGTTAGCCCATCTATTTGGAGGTTGTATGGAAAATCATCAGGAAGATAGTGCTTTCTGAGGAGATCGCTGCCAACACGTAAGATATTGTTCTCTTCATTTTAATGAATTTATTTTAATGAATTAATTCTTTCTGCTGTCTGGGAGAAACTATTAGAGATTCGGAGGCTAGCTGCACTGATCTCAAGCCGCTACCTCCTTCATCTTTTCTTAGATAGAGCCTGATGACATCACTATTTCTGTGGAGATTTCCAGCTGATGTCAGTATCTTGCCGGTTTTAATGTCCATGGAGAATATTTCCTCTATAGACCAATAAAGTAGTCCAAAAGAATTAGCACTGTTACTGCAAATAGATTGCGGGATGTTGTATTGTTGTCTTGCAAGAAGAGAGTTTCGACTGTCATTTATTTAATTGGCATAATAGTCACTCTATTTTTATTCACACTACCTTCGTATGATATGTTTTCATCAACTCATTGCATTCTTTGTGTGAGACTGTCGATACATAAGTCTGAGACTGGGGGAATGATTTTCCCCTTTCAACAATCAAATATAAACATTTTGGTCAAATTTCATTATTATGTCAGCTGAAAATGTTATCAATTCCAACTGCTTTTGTATACATTTTTAGCATAAATCTTCATGTCATCCGTAACGAAATTGTGGATTACATTAATATCTCTAGTAGGTGCAGACCTTACCATGTAGGCATTTGATTTCTGTGGCAGGAATGATGTTGGATTTAATGCCAAAATGAAGAGAATTACACAAAGACTACCTCTTTCGAATAGTCCCTTTGAAATATTCATAACATTGGAGACGATCTTTCTGCTCGCAGTTCTAAGTATAAAAATTGTTGCTCAGGTCTTTGTGAGCCTGTAAATGACAGCAATTAAGGTAGCAGGTATTTTTGCCAAATGTAGATACTTCAGCAGCCATGAATGTGGAATAGAGTTGAATGCCTTCCAATACTAAAGCCATACTAGCAAGATACCCATTTTTTTCACTTCGAACAGTACAGCTTTGTTTATCAAAAGTTGTTCGGCAAAACCCCACACTTATTTCTTTCCACTAGCCTGCTCACCAATCACTATGTCGCTGGACTCGTGATGATACTGGAAGAACTGTTTGAGGCAGCTTGTGTACAGTTTGTACATAATGTTTGGGCATGCAATGGGCCTTTATTTTCTACCAGCTCGGTAGTTTCATTCTTGGCTACAAGATTCATCCGAGCCAATTTAGTATGTCAATTTGGGTTTTCTGTAAAATGTCAGCTTTTTGTACCAGTATCCAACTATTACATTTTGTACCAGTATCCAACTATTACCAGCCTTCCCATTATGCAGTTTACCTACAGTTATGGTGAAAATTACCGGGTCAATTGCATGTTTTACAGTTAGTGTTGGTACAGTATTCTCCCTTCACTGTATTTAACCACGATGCAATAAGGTTGAAATGCCAGAACGATTCAAGATCTTCTTAAGAGGGGGCTTTCTTAGCGGTAATATTTTCCTAAATCTTTGTTGGTTAGAAGCAAACTTATGATTTATCCAGGCTCGTTTAAACATTCGCCTGTGATGTATGTATATATGTATATGTAATCATGTACAATCATATTTAATACTTTCGTGTACACTCGGACGTAGGTGGAAAGACATTTCACTGCCCAAATATTCCCGGGAGAAAATCTTTCTCACAGACAATATGTGTAAAAACAGATTAGGCTATGAATGGCATCATCTGATCTTAGGATGCATACGTTTCTGCGTCATTACGCATCGTCAACTCTGAATGCAGAACTCGTCCTTCACAGGCCAATATTTTCTGCTCTTTTATATAATAGCAGCAAATAGTACATTCTTTGATACGTATAAAGGTTGATCAAGCTAGATTTAACTAGCCAGAGTCGCACAAAACAGAGTTGAATATAAAATCCATTTGTTGTTATTTATATATTATTCATCTTATTGGTGCAGCGTGTGTTCCTAAATTCAGTCTTGAAACTCATAATATACTCAGTCGGGTCCGGTTAACTGTATACACAACTAGAATAATAATCTGTCTATACGTCGGTATGTAGTATTTGTTCCTATACTTTCGTGATATACACGATTCCCTTTATTTAACCTGGTGTTTTACCATTTAAGTACCTGATTCATTGAAATCATGTACCTTGTGTCGCTCCGTATCGCTAAATAAAATCAACAATCAAGTAATGGAGTAGATTATTAGTAGACTATTAACTGTTCTCTTATTTTTTACCATTCTCTCTCGCTCTCTCACTCACTCTTTCTCCTTTTCTCTCCTTCCTTCTCTCCTCTCCCCCTCTGTCTCTGCCTCCCTCTAAGAATCAGTTATGTTTCAGTGTTACAGGTGTCGTGAGGTGTCACTCATCACGTCCCTTTCTCTAGGAAAGGAAAATGTCTGTGTAAATGTCGAGCTGCTGCTTTCCATCAAAAAGCTCGTTGACTACCGAGTCCGAAACTGAAATTGTTTATATATGTATGTTTTATCTTTTAACTTTTACGTGTTTCAATCATTTGACTGCGGCCACGCTGGGGCACCGCTAGAATGGTTTTAATCGAACAAATCCACCCTAAGACTTATTTCATTTTAAGTGTGGTACTTATTCTATCGGTCTCTTTTGCCGAACCGCTATGTTACGGGGATGTAAATGTAAACACACCAACACCGGTTGTCAAACAGTAGTGGAGGACAGTGGTCCTGTATGTACACACACGAGTGAGTGGAAGACGGGCTTCTTCCAGTTTACTCCTACCAAATCCACTCACAAGGCTTTGGTCGGCTCGAAGTTATAGTAGAAGACACGTGCCAATGGCGTCACACAACAGGACTGAACCTGGAACCATGTGGTAGAGAAGCAAACTTCTTACCACACATTCACGCCTGCGCCTATGTATATTGGGAGTATTGCATTGAATATGCAACTGTTACAGTGAAAGTTTTATTAATACTTTATGAGGAGTTTTATTAATACTTTTGAATAAGATCCTTGTATTTGTTTTGAAGAAATCTAGCCAGGACGTTTCCAGAGTTCATCTTCATGACACAACGCTGGCGACGTATGCTGCTGCTTCTTTACCGTAGCCCGAGTTAATCGGCAAAATCACCGAAAATTGAATCAGTAGATTTAAACGTTAGTACTCAGGCATTTATATTTGTTTGTAGTATATGACATCTTGTCTGCAAGTTTGCTGTGCTATGCTATGAGTATTATTTTCATCGCCAATCGACTACTTATTTGTGTATTTCTCAAAATTATAGGTGAGTTGTTCACCATCTAGTTTTCTATCTAGTTTCGTTTATGCAGTGTGGTACATTGCAATTCGTCCATGTTTGTAAGTACATTGTGAACCGATAAGCGAATGTTGCACTTGTATAGCCTAACAGTTACACTCATTAAGTTTGCAGCTTTTACGTTTACAATGGATTTTAAAAATTATATTGGTCATTAGTAACTTGTTCTTGAGCGTATATCCTTGTAGTTGGTTAACAAGGATTTTTATTTTACTATTTTATAGTATATATCTAGTGTTAATTTAAGATGTAGTGCGATGTATTTCGTGTTCGTATATTTTCTGTTATAGATTTGGTATCTAATATACTTGTTGTGTTATCATTTTCCTTATACTATTAGGTAGCTTTGTCTATTAGTTCGTTAGACTAATCGTTGTTGAGTCGGGTGGGAATTTTATCACTGACGTTTTGTATTCGGTTAGACTTTGTTTCCATGTAAGTATATGCATTAAAGAGTTTCTTAGATTTGAGCACGTATGATATATCTATTGTTTAATATTTGAGTATTTACGAGTTATTTTATTTTAGTCAAAGGCTTTTTTCTTGTACAGTACACTATTCATGACTTAGGTCTTTATATGCATTATATGATAGGGTTTCTATTGTTTCTGTGGTTGGAACATTGATAACTTTCTGCATAGAGTCGTCTGCTTTATTGAAGAGTTCTTCAAACAACTAGTAGATTTGTGAAATGAGTCTTAAATTTTATGTTCCAGTCGTTTCAGTCATTGGAATGCGGCCACGCTGAGGCATCGTCTCGAAGGATTTAGTCGAACAAATCAACCACAGTACTTGTTACACTGGGCAAAAAAAAACAAAAAAATTATTGCCTGCTACCCAGACAAATGGGGCTGTACTAAACTAAATCGAGTTCGCTGATTCCGAATCTGAACTCAGAATCGCTGTAGCACGTCACATCTTCCTTCCACCCCTTCACGTCAAACTTGGCCTCATGAAAAACTTCATAAAAGAAATGGCAGACGATGTTTGTGGTTTCCAGTACCTAAAAGTAAAATTTGGTGCAGTGAAAAGTGAGGTAAAACTGAAAGCAGGCATTTTCATTGGACTAGAGATTAGAGAATTGATGTCTGATAGCAAATTCAGAGGTAAACTGAATCCAGTTGAGCAATGTTCTTCCACTGGTCACGCGGAGCAAATTTTCCACAGACATAACAAAAATTGTCTGCGTGCTTCACACAGCCTCTCCTATTCATGATCTAACACAGTGAATACAGTTAAAATCACGCAGAACGAGAGATATACAAACCACACGTGTCGGCAGCGCAAACGACACTGAGAGTTACCAAGTATAAACTGACGAATTTGGCGCTTGCACATAATACGTCAGCGACATCTATTGCTAAACTAAATAATGAACTTTCTCATCGTTTGTTTAATTGCTGTTATTTCTTTAATTTTGAATTAAGACCACTTTCATTTTAGCAAATTTTATAATACGGTCTATATCTAGCCGAAACTATAGTTATAATCTAGCGAATGCGCATAACTCAAAATTCTTACATGCTAGAACAATTCTGAGTGCGAATTCCTCGATTTAGTCTAAAACACATTCTTTTACTCTAGTAGCAAAATCTTTGTTGTTCAGTGTTATCTAAGTTTGGTATTTATTCTAAACCCACCTTCACCGTTTAATATATATATATATATACATATATATATGGTAGTTGTATACTGTCAGCTTAACGTGACAGTCCTATAATTTCTTTATTTTTGAATTAATCCACCAATGTGGTGTTGAGCACTCATTCCAACGTTCTACATTTACGTATATTGATCTCACACCAGCAAAAGTGATTTTTGCTTTTTAACGTCTTCAGGGGTTGAAATGACCTTACAGGGAACTTATATGCGTATCGTTATATAATAACTATATAAATCATATTAGATTCAATAGAAATTCAAGAAAGAAAACAAAAATAAACAAAAACACTTCTCCGATGAAGAGTATGAAGCACTTTCGTCTAACTGTTGTATTATATTTATTAAAGAAAAGAATTTTAGTTTGATTTATATATACAGGCTGAGATAGTAGAAATTTCTAATGAGAGAACAATAACAGAAATATATATATAAAACATAGGCGAAAGAAAGAAAGGAAGAAAGAAAGAAAGAAAGGGAGGAAGGAAGAAAGAAAGAAAGAAAGAAAGAAAGAAAGAAAGAAAGAAAGAAAGAAAGAAAGAAAGAAAGAAATGAGAGACAAGTATATTTGATGGACTTTAGAACATTAATGAAAGATGGGTTATTTATGAGTTTTATTTATGAGTATTTAAATCTACCGAGAAAAATGCTTGGGCAGCATTTACAGAAGTTGTGAGAACCATTGTGAACAACATTAAATCTCAAAACTATGAAGAACTGGTGTATAGTTCACTTTTTCATTCTAGAAGACAGGATATAATGTGAATGTCAAACTTATTTCCGTCCTCATTTACAAGAATCCTATGCAAATTTAGGGGCTGTCATTCAAGAAAAGAAAGGCATTTCCACCATGACATACAATCTATGAAAATAATATCTCAGGGACGGTGCAATACATACTTGATCACAAGATATTGTTGATGCTTATTAAGAGAAAACCAGATGCGATCGTGTTCGGCAATGTTGAAGAGGAAAGAAACAGAATTTATAGGCTGGCTGGTGAATTTTCCCCCGGAATAGAGTGTTGTTATCATTTCAGTTATTTGATGTATTTTATTGTTTTGTGGTTTATATAACCACAATAGCGATCACGTTTACTAATAAAATATGCCCATTTTTAGTACATTTTTACAAAATATAGCTAATTTTCATAAATATATACGTAGTGTTGCCGCTAAATGTATTCGAAAAGGGTTAGATCTTCTCATAAAACAGCTAACAAGATTATACTAGCTATTATACTACATGGCAGCAACTTCTGTTCTACCACGTTATATGCGCGTTTCATATGAACTATATTACTAAACCTTGAAAACGAGTTTCTGGAAAACTTTGATGCGATACATCAATTCCATGAACGTATCTGAAATCAGTGTTCACACACACACACACACACACATACACACGCACACACACACACTCACACACACACACCTACACACACACGCACGCTCGCATACACACACATACGCATATATATGCACACACACACACAAACTAAAATTACATTTCATGGACGCTTTTCGAGTACAACATGATTTCAAAATTGAGCCTAGTGCTAGATAGTTCGGTTCACATTAATATGCTACAATTTGTGGCGTAAAAAAGAAAAATTCAATGTACAATCTTCAAAACTTAGATGAGACCTATAACAGAGCTTTCTTCTTGCATTTGAGACGGAACTAATGTTTCACACAAACATCCTAGACCAGACCGTTAAAAGGATCATCCGACTGATTGGCGTATAGTCAGTCAGAGACAAGCCCTTTTCTCTATCCTTGTCTCCTCTCGCTTCTGTAATGAACCTTACATCCTTTATCTGGCTGGGCTTATCCCACTCGCCTTTCCTCTTTTCAACCAAACTTGTTGCATCTAACGCGCAATCCTTTATTCTTTCACGCCAGCACTCTGTAATAGTTCCCTGTTCATGTCTTTCCCATTGGTATTAAATTGCAATGATTCAAGAGAAACATTACTAGCACAATCACTGGACTGTCATCAACCAAATTCTCATCAGCAGGATTCATCCGGTGCTTGATAGCCATCTGAGATCGAATCGAAACGAATTTAGACCAGGGAGATCCAAGAAGTTCAATCAAGACAATTACCTGCCAATATAACCTTTGTGGACTTCAGTAAAGCGTTTGACAGCATCTTTCGTTACAACATGTTGAAGATCCTTCAAGCATATGGAATTCCAGAAGAACTCATTCTTGCCATTGTAAAGACCTACGAGAAGAACAGAGCTCTTGTGCTGCCATCTGACGGAGAAACGGAATTCTTTCAAATACTAGTTGGGATGCCACAAGAAGATACGCTTGCACCTTACCTGTTTACAATTATCTTGGATTATGCAATGCAGCAGGATATAGGAAACAATTTTGTTAAGGCTATTTCTACAGATATTCTATAGAAATTATAGCCAGCACTGATTTTCTGCTACAGCGCTTCATATCGAGACATCAGATGTAAACAAACAATGAGATCGAAGACAAAAATGGATAATGAGAGTATATGCCATATTTCGTGGGATTTGCCCTTTTATCAGCATTCTCACCATCTAATCCATTCTCGCCTCTGAACACACTGCTTATATAGCCACCACATACAGCGGTGTTAAGTTATTGGATATACCACTTTACATTTTAAACGCATTCCTGGAGTTGGTATGCAAACATTAATGACTTGTAGATACGTGGTAGACAACAATGACGAAAACCTTAGTTTCATCATTAACCGGCAAAGATCGCGGAGAGTATCAGCAGTAACCATCACAGACTTGGATTTCGCAGATGATATAGCACTGACATCTAATGAAACAGATCAAGCACAACAGCTGCTCAACAGAGTAGAAACATCATTGCTAAAATTGACCAGCATACAAATGTCAAGAAAACTGAACACATGTCTTTCAACCAATCAAGTGATGCTGAACGGTTTCGACTGAACGGTTCCAAACTGAATGTTGCTGAAGACTTCAAGTACTTAGGTGGTTGGGTGAGCAGTTCGAAAGCACAAAATTAGGGAGGCGCAAGCATAAACAACCTGCCACAAACTAAAAAGCTCTAGAACTCCATATTGCCCAGGCAAATCAAAATCAAGCTGTTCCTTGTAATTGTCGAATCAGTGTTATCATATGGCAGTGAAACATGGACGCTGACAAAGAAATTATGAAACGGGCTAAGTGGATGCAATACAAGGCTGCTACGAATGGCCCCTACGGATGTGAAATGACAGCAACATATGACAAATGAGTTCCTTTATTGAGACCTGCCGAAAGTGAGTGAGAAGATCAGGTAAAGAACTGGAAAGATCCAAATTAGTCTTGTGGAACCCACTTCATGGTGATGTAAGAAAAGGAAAACACTTACATCGACAACCTGATTGCAGGCATTGGCCTGGAATGTATCCAGTTCTTCGAGGCAGTGATGATGGACCGAGATGTTCTTTTTATTTCCGATTAATACATATTAATTCTTGAATATTTGGAAATTATAAGTTTTTGCATGAAGTTTTTTTTAAGATATAGCTTATATTTCATCATTTACAGGCTAAATAGCATATTATGTGAACAACGATACAACTACGACATTTATTACTCAGAGTAAATTAGGTAATATCAAATTGAGATTAAATAATTTATATAATTGAAAAAGATATCTGTTCTTCACATGAAATCCGAGTTAATCTGCGATTGATGTGCATTACAATATAGTATTACTCTCATATAATATTTGTTTCTACTATAGGCACAAGGCCTAAAATGTGTTTGGAGGGGCTACTCAATTAAGTCGTCCCCACTGTTCAACTGGTACTAATTTTATTGACTCCGGAAGGATGAATGTAACCTAGACCTCGTTGGAATTTAAACTTTAAACGTAAAGATGGATGAAATGCCGCTAAGCTTTTTCTCCTGCGGGCTATCTATTCTGCCTGCTTTCCACCTTAAGAAATGCAATATACAGTCAGTGTTTCAAGGACCCATTTTCATTGTTTAACCTCAAATAAGTCTTGACGGCGCAGACATAGGATCAAAACATTTCGGTAAAGAACATCATGAAAATCCTATCAGACTACCTATTCCAACGTATCCGTTTGCCTTCTGACAATAATAGATACATACCAAATATAAATATTATGAAATAGATACCTATTCTTATTCTACATAAGAATCCTCAAGATACATACATACATACATACATACATACATACATACATACATACATACGTCAACATCAGATTTTCTAACGTTCCCTTCTCTATTTATGCCGACTCCTCTAGCCTAAATCAGTAACTGGTTTATTTCTCCCATTACAAATAAGAGAAACACCTTTTACCAACCAGCGTAGCGTTATTCAGACCGGATTTTTAAAATATACCTTATATCACGTGGGGTTACGCTATCACAATTATGGCTAAAACTAACAACACCACCTCCGACGAAATCAACCCTACAGCACCAGCAAGCCAAGTACTAATCTTATTTTACTTGGACTCTATTTCTAATCCGTTTTACTTGGACACTTACATCTAAAACAAGATCTGTATCCGGATTTACATTTATACCAATAATAACTGGAGCACTTGATTTTGTAAGTAAATGCCTAATTGTCAGTCTAGATAAGCTTGGATTTTTAGAAAACAACCAACTGATTCGCACATTACAAATCCAATCTGTAAGCAGAACAGTAAAACTATGCAAGACGTTTTCAGGTTTAAAATGTGACATTGTTTTAGTTATCTACATTCTAAAGATGAAGCTTAGTATCTTTGCTAGAAACCAGCTCCTTCTTCAGAGGAAGAATGTAAATTATGAAATAGAGAAGGCATATATATATATATATATATATATATATATATATATA
>NC_068995.1:25746826-25748572 GCF_001194135.2 Octopus bimaculoides
GTATATATATATATATATATATATATATATATATATACATACGACAAATGAGGGTTCGGTAATTTCTGGCCGAACAACTACACAGATGATTTGTTTATAGTGATCAAATTTTTGCGTTCACATAAGTTCATTCCCTCCATCAACTCGACATTACTTGTACAGGTGCAGCAGATGTCAGATGACGAAATGATCGCAGAGCAACGTGAAATGAAGTGCTTTGCTAAAGAACACGACACAATGCCCAGTTTTGGAACCTAAACCACGATCTCGCAATCGTGAGTGCAACACCCTAACAAACTAGGTCATGCGCATTCATATGTATAAATACATACAGTACCGTGCAAAAGTCTTCAGCCAGTTTAAACTATTGTAAATTTCTACTAATTGCCAACTTATAAGTGCTTGTTTCGCATTGCGTTTTTTACAGATGAAACATTAGCCCTGTTGGAGCCATTTCCATATCTAATCATTATATTTTGTGGTAGGGGTTCTGAATGAGAGGGGAAGGTGCGAGACGACCACCAAAAATAGCCGTGCAAAAGTTTTCGGTCACCTCACATGAACCAATCAAGATACAGTGTTTTAAAAGAGAAAAATGTCTATAATGAGAATTTAATACATAACGTTCATTTCAAGAAGTTACTGTACATTGTTGATATTTCGTGTAGCTTCCCTTAGCTTGGATGATTGATTCAATGCGCCTGGGAAGAGTTGCGTACAAATCCCTCACTATCTTTACAGTTGTGAGATGCCATTATCTGTGGATAAGCTCCCACAGCTCTTCAAGACTGCGTGGATTCCTCTGACGAACCCTTCTTTCTAGTTCTGCCCACATTTGCTCGATATTTGAGCCAGGGCTCTGAACTTTCAAATCTTCCAATACGGCAACGCTGGAGGCAGTAGCAACGGCAACGAGTTAAGTGGCAGAAACATGAGCACTGACATCAACGACCGCGGCACCAGCACCAACACAACGGCCGAAGAAGACGACCACACCAGCTCCAGCAACACCAGCGGAGCTACCAGTTCATGCCCAGAATTAACAACGGCGGCAAATACAACACAATCGGCACAACACCAACACTACGACCGGGAATGACTACTGCAACGGCAACAGATATAGCGATATCTCCAGACCAAGCACCAATGACGGCTCCAGCAACAGCATTGGCAGCAATTCGGAGATATATCAGTTCAGCCGGAACTGCCTTTAAACGGTGTCTGTACACCCACAGTCCTCTTTTAGGGTTCCGGAGAGACGTTACGCCACGTCTCTGTCCAGTCACGTGTGGCACCTTAAGGATGAAGGAACTCCATGCGAAATAAAATGGCGGTTCATAGAGCAGCCCGGATCCTATATAAATGGGAGCTTTGCATAACAGAACGGGCAAAGATCTTTAAAGTTTCGCTGGACCCGAAATCTCTCTTCAACTCAAGACACGAAATCTATATCCCGGCTCCAATTCCAGACCGAAACTTATCGCCCTTTAGGTCCATACGATCTGCCAACAGGACCGGTCTAAGGGAGATATTTCGTCCCGTTTAAATTAAATGTGTATATTCTCTGGTTTACAAATTAACTGACCGTAGCGGTTTTCTACCTCCATTTTGAAGAGAAGGTATATGCCCTTGACCATTATAGTCTGACGAGTCGTCTGTAAAGCTAAGCGCTTTATGGATGCGAAACCATTAGTCACTCTATGGCGGGACATATATTTAACTTCACGTAAATACATTACCATATAT
>NC_068995.1:25748594-25749020 GCF_001194135.2 Octopus bimaculoides
ATATATATATATATATATATATAATTATATACGCGCGCGTGTGTTGTGTGCGTGTGCGTATATTTAAGTTTATCTCTAGATTTTCTATTGAATTCAGATCCAGTACTAAAAGTTACGACGTATGTTATACGAATACGTCTATGCAAACAATGCGATCGAAGATAGAAAATATAGGTAATGAGTGTATATGCATATTTCAATAATTAATTCCCGTTCATCAGTACCGCATCCAACTCATTAGCTATACACGAACACATTGCTTAAATGCCCTCTAAGTTTAGCAGTGAGGACTGGTTAGACCAATTTACATAATAATGACATATATTCCTGCCAACTGGTACAAGCAATTAACATGTATAATCATACACACACACATTTATAAAATATAAAATATTTATAAAATATATATATGTATGTATGTATATA
>NC_068995.1:25749684-25751530 GCF_001194135.2 Octopus bimaculoides
CTTATATTAAAACGTGCCACTTCAGACGACATTCATCATTAATATTATATATATACCCGTAGTAATAAAATAATATTATATATATATATATATATATATATATAATGGATTCTCTCGTCGTGACCGAGAAATAAGGGTTCAGTAAAATAAAGCGTTAATCATGTTCTATGGACACGAATGTGTCTCTTGAGGCCTCCTGGTGCCTTGCAAACCTTTTGACAAATGGAACAAGTTGAGGACTTGTGGATCATTTACTATGTTTTCTTGAGTGGACGGCAAAGCCTGCGTTGCTTCGTGCCGCAAGACAACAATGACAGGCAAGGTTTCCATTTATAGGACCAGTGTTTGCAACGCGCCTTCATATTTGTACGAGGTTGATCCCGATGGTGGAGCCGACTGTGATCAAATCATTGAACTGAGGAGAAGCAGGACTGGTGCCATGTCCTGTATTCTGATGCTTTGTTTTCCCAGAAAGAAAAGGGAATGTTGCATCGTTTCAGATTTTCTTTTAATTTGTCTTTGAAGCGCAAGAGTGGCCTTCCAACTGATCTTGTTAAGAATTGGCCAAAGAGAAATTGCTTCGGATTTCTGGTATCACTCATATGTGAGAGATGGCCTGTCCATTTCAGCTGTATTCTGATGAGGAGGGCTTCAGTACCTGATATGTTGCATTTTGTTAGTACCTCACTGTTATGAATATGGTCACTCGGTTTTATGTTGAAGATAGTACGCAAACATCGCATATGAAAAGCGTCAAGCTGGTTGATGTGCTTTCGGTACAGAGTCCACGATCCAGCACGATATAGCAATGTTGTCAAGACCACTGACCTATATACATTTGACTTTCACCTTGAACGATACGTTATGACTGTTCCAAAGCCAATGATAAAGCTTACCGAAAGTGGAGCTAGCCTTCCCGATTCTGGACTCAATTTCTTTATCTATCTTCGCATCATTGGGCACAATGGAACCAAGATAAGTGAAGGAGGAAAAAGTTTTTAATGTTTTCCCATCAACATATACAGTAGGGGCAAAAGCGAGAAGATGGTCACGAATGGGCTGATAGACAAGCTAAATTTTCTTGATGTTGATAGTCAGACCAAAAGCCTTCGATGCGCGTGAAAAGTTGTTTAGAATCCATTGCATATCCTTGAGAGTGTATGATACAAGCGCACAATCGTCTGCGAAGAGTAAATCTCGAATTGTTTGCACCAAAGTCTTAGGTTTTGCTTTGAAGCACTGTTGGTTGAACAAGCCACCACCATTTCTGTACTCGAACTTTACGCTTTTTTTAACACCTCCAAACATTGTTTTCAACATGACGGAGAAATATATATGCATATAATTATTAAACAATCCAAGGAAAAAACAGTTTCTTTCTAAGTGATGGAAAACATCCAATTTATATTGGTTCTTCAGTTAAATACCACAATATAGTAGAGAAAATATCCCAACTTAAAATGGTATACTTTCAATACATAAATATTGCAGAAAATAGAGAAATACAATTGACATATTAAAAATTTATTAGCAGTTTAATATAACATAATTACACTATAAAAAGATATAATATGATATATTGTTGGCACTCCGTCGCTTACGACGTCGAGGGTTCCAGTTGATCCGATCAACGGAACAGCCTGCCCGTGAAATTAACGTGCAAGCGGCTGAGCACTCCACAGACACGTGTACCCTTAATGTAGTTCTCGGGGATATTCAGCGTGACAAGGCTGACCCTTTTGAATTACAGGTACATCAGAAACAGGAAGTAAGAGTGAGAGAAAGTTTTGGTGAAATGAAAGAGTACAGCAGGGTTCGCCACCATCCCCTGCCAGATCCTCGTGGA
>NC_068995.1:25753378-25761108 GCF_001194135.2 Octopus bimaculoides
TGTGTGTGTGTGTGTGTGTGTGTGTGTGTGTGTGTGTGTATGTGTGTGTGTGTGTGTGCGTGTGTGCGTGTGCGTGTGTGTGTGTGTTTGAGTGTGTCTGTGTGTACAGGTATGTATTCGTATGTTTATATATGCAAGCATACACATATATGACGGCGCAGTATATATACAGAATATCTAAAATTACTGTGTGTATAATATTACTGATGAATGTCGTCAGGCGTGTGGTCCATGGGAACAAGGGGAGCAATGGTTCCCTTAAAAATTATAGAAACAAAATTAAAATTATATTACTTATTTTTCATAAGATCGTTCTGCTAATGTTCTGTAAAATTAATATAAAGTACATCACAGCATAGGCTTCAGACTTGTATTGTCGGAATTAGCATGAGACGACAAGCAGTCGCAGACGACACAAAAAAGAAATTTGTGCAAGAGAAGTAACACGATCAGTTGCATCCTTTTCCATATAATATTTTAACATTTTATTCCGATAAAAATATCACAGAGACAATTTGTTTTTTCTAGTAAGAGTTGATAACGAATAAGTTTTAGATACTAATAAATACATATATGCGTAGATTAAATTTCTGACAATTCGCAATACCTATGATATATATAATCTTACGTTGTTATGTAACACTTACATAGGAAAGGGAAGCAAGTTGACATTCCGCTTCCATCAGAAAAACGATGAAAAGATAACACGCGCGTAGTTTTCTGCGTTCATTCAACTAATATTTTATTCTTTTGCAAATTACAAAACACCCTTAATATAAAATGTTATTTTTTTTTATTTTAAAAATAGCTGTATAATATGAACGTGTCAATTTGATTTAAATATTTATGACAAAAAATTTTAGTCATTGCTTCCCTAGCCAGAAAGATCACCGCACGTATGTATGTATGTATGTATGTATGTATTATGTATGTATTATGTATGTATGTATGTATGGATGGATGTATGTATACATGTATGCATGTATGTATGTATGTATGTATGTATGTATGTATGTATGTATGAATGTATGTATACATGATGGTAGTCTCTCGTAGTCCGAGAAAGAGGGTTCTGAATTCGGAACGACCTAAATAAATTATTTGTACTGTACATTGCGGCGAGATGCGGATAATTCAGCAATTAGTAAGGGTAGCAGTGTTTGTAACGATTAATGATTAGTGTATCCAAATCAATTTGAATGTGTCGTTTAGATCGGCTTAAACTGCTATTTTCATCCACAGATACTATCCTATGTTGACGACGCGGTAAACAACAGGATTATATACACCAATGAAATTATTATCAGTACGTAGTGTGTTTTAACATCATCTCCCTCGGAATAGTTACCTTGGGCAGCAATACACCGGTCCCAGCGTTCCTGCCACTTTTTGAATCCGGCCTGGAAGTTGTTCTCTGCAAGCGAGTCGAAGACTTTCTGCGATTCGCTCTGGATCTTGACAACAGTGTTAAAACAGTAATCTTTGAGCTGCATTTTCATCTTGGGGGAGAGATGAAAGTCTTGATACACAATACCACATTTCCGTGGGTGACGCTCGTGGCAGGTCTTCCAGATCGGTCATCGTCTTCCAGGGACGTTCTTCCGCTTTTGAAAAGCCCGTGCCACTCGAAACATTGCGTACGACCTGTTGCCTCGTGGCCGTAAGCTTGCCGAAGCATGCTCAATGTCTCTGTAGCAGACCTCCCAAGTTTAACGCAAATTTTACGTTGGCTCATTGTTCTTGCCCATGACAAAATCGCAGACTACAGCATAAACGTGAACCATCTCGTGTGTATATGTGTGTATGTGTGCGTGCGTGCCTTGTGTGTATATATGTATGCATATTTATATGTATATATATATGTGTGTGTGTGTGGACAGAGAGAGAGAAAGAGAGAAGTTGAAAATGCACTGGGAAGCTTTTAGGTGGTATATTTTTAAAGGACTAACCGGCCTCACAGATTTTTTTCTGATTGTCATAAGTTAAGTTAGATAGAAACACATGGAGCTACGCTGCAACTGTTTTGCTTCTAACTGGAGTTCGAATATTCTCCTGTCTCTGTCAAGAGAGGACAAGAGTTGTTTGTGTGTAGTCCAGTGGTTGAATGGTAATAATTTATATGTATGAGGTAGTATCAAAAATTTATATGTATGAGGTAGTATCAAAAATTCCCGGACAAGTTTTGTAGCCCACCAACAGATAACAGCACATAGTTGCGTGCGCACTGAGAGCTAGCAGTGACCTTCATGAGGCAGTGTGCCGAGTGATACCGCTGTGTTTATTTCACAAGTTATAAAATTTGTGTTTATGTGATCACGTGTATGCTGTAGTCTGCGACTTTTGTCATGGAAAGGAAGCCAGAACAAAAAGCCAACGTGAAATGTTGCCTTAAACTTGGGAAGTTTGCTACAGAGACACTGAGTATTCTTCAGCAATGTTGGATATGTGGAGGATGATTTAGCGTCTATGAGTAGTTTTCTGAGAGATTTTGATTTGCTTGTTTCATTCTTGGGGCTTGTCTCAGTAGTGGAATGTTCTGGTGGATAATATTGTAAGCCTCTGTGTTTTTCGCGTTGTATGTTGTACGATTACAAGTGTAGGATAGTGGGAGATTTTTTGTAGTTCTTGAATATTTATTGCTTTGGCACGTTCTATTCCGTTGTCTGTTAAGCTTCATGGATATTGTCTTTAAGCTGTATTTCTTTTCAGTTCTGCAGTTCTTCAGTCTTTTATTACGAGTCTATCTCTTATTGGTCTTTCTCTACCCCTACCCCTGATCCGACTACTCCCTCCTTCCACCTACTTCTACCTGTCTTCCTCCACTCATTCTATCCTTAAATTCCATGCATTATGATCTGGAACGTTAGATGCTAATCTCTTCATCCTGAAGACGAAAGCCGGATTTATTTATAATATTCTTTTCTACTCTAGGCACAAAGCCTGAAATTTTGGAGGAGGTGGCCAGTCGACCCCAGTAGGCAACTGGTACTTAATTTATTGACCCCAAAAGGATGTAAGGCAAATTCGACCTCGGCGAAATTTGAACTCAGAACGTAAAAACAAACGAAATATCTTTAAGCATTTCGCCCGACGTGCTAACGTTTCTGCCAGCTCACCGCCTCAATTTACTTATAATATTACCTTTACAATCTATGATTGCCATAATTCAGTGATGCACAGCGTTCACCTATTGTTAGATTCCTTCTGTATGGTATGGCTCTACGCATAATAGATCAAGCCATTGAGTAATTTTTACTTTTCCTCTTTAATTCCCAACTTCCGAGGATAATGAAGAGCCCCTTGCCTTACCTTCAGAATTAATATGTTGAAGATGGTTACGTAAAAAGACCTTAATATTATTAGATCTATTAGAAGCAATCATGTACCTAAAAACAATATTACTCGTTAAACATTTATTATCCAAGAACCTCTGGTACCAATCACAGCTTTAATACATCGAGGAATTAATTCGTAAACACTCTGATCGAGTTGTTAGAGAAATGTTCAATCATTCTTTCAGTAAAACCTTTAGCTCTTTCAGTGCCGATAACAGAGGAAAGCAGTTCCTTACTTGTTGCTCTTGAATATACCATAAATGTTCGATTGCATTGAGATCTGGTAATTGTGGCTCCCAATCCAAGTGGTCTACTTCACTTTTGTGTTCTTCGGACCAATCTTAAATAACATTAACCGCTTGAATCGCATTATCGTCCGAAGATTGTGCTACTATCTGGCGATGATGATTGCACCGTGGGAGGGATATAATCAAGCAAAATACCTTGGCATTAACCCTGCCATGTAAAATAAGTGAATGACCAAACACTTCTGTGATATGACAGGAAAAATCATCAAGAGCAACCTCCATATTCCTCAGTAGAGGCCAAACAGTCAGGGTTAAATGATTTTTTTTTTTTGAGTAGTCTCCAGGCATAAACTCTCCCCAAAGTGGAGAAAAGGCTGAATGAGAATTCAAAAGAAAAGATATTCTTCTATTGAACCTTCGAACACTTCTAACAGTCTAGACACCATTTCCCCCCTTACTGATATTGATGGAGGTCAGGTGAACTTCACAAATAGCAAGATTCCCATGCATCCAGGTTTATGGAGCTCACTGCTGACAGTTTTAGTCGACACAGACTTGGCGAGGCGGTGGTTTAGCTCTCCTCTCATTTTTGCTGCCGTACTTCTATGATTTTCTGACGCAGTACATTTCACTTTTCTCTGTGAGCTTTGCCCTCTGTACAGAATTACGCTTGAGAACGTGTATAAAGAGAACGTGTATAAAGAGAACGTGTATAAAGATCTGCCAATTATGTATCAAGATCTATTTCAAATGTCTTCAGCGAAATTTCCACAGCGAATTTTTACCGGTTAGAGAACCCGTTAAATAGCCATGATCTCTAACCGATAAATTCGCTGCAGAAATTTATTTAGTGCAGAGTTCTTTCCGGTTTCAGTGCGCCAAAATGAATAGCGAAACCTGAGGTATGGAGTTTATTGCCAAATTTTGTATCTTTTCATTTGTTTTGCTCGCTTACATCTCTGGCGTTTGCTGAAATTTCTTGAGAACAAATTTGAAAAACTTTAATCGCTTTTAAATAAATTTATTTACATATATACCAAACTAGTTTCAACGATATTTGTTGTTTATCAATGGTAATTTCTTTTAATTATGAATCAACTTTCGATGTTTATAAGTTTCAATAATATGAAATATGATTTAAATGTTCATAACATTCAATAATTTTAAATGAGTAGATCATTTTGTTTAAATGCACAAAATTCAATAGTGTTAGTAGTGACCAATAAGAAATGTGAAACATCAAAGTTTTGGTCATACTGAGTTAAGAGGAAGAAAACAAGGGAGAAATGAAGATAGTAAAAAAGGGTTTTGTTTACAGTTTCTGTGATTCTCTTTCCCTCATGTGTAGGGATTTTCGCTTGTAACGGCGTATTTTGGAATCCGGCATATTTATGATTTTTTTTCCGTGAACGGATCTGATTTTTGGTTCGTTAAAGTACTGGTGACATCTTGTTTTTCTGGTGGTCGAGTTTGTCGTTCTACCTGGTTGAATTCTCTGTGGGGAACAGTCATCAGAACTTCTAGTTGGTTGATTCTCTTAAAGGGTCATTTTGTTGCATTTGCTGGAGTTCGGGTTTGATCGGAGGTAAAAATTTCATTGGTCTAGAGTTAGGTAACGTCAGCAACTGGTGTTTGTATGGTGTTATTGTATGATAATTTGCAATTGCGTTTCCGAAACCCGCGTGGAAGACTTACTAAAGATTTTTGAATTATGTCTCTTGTTTCTGGTTGTTTGTTTGGGGGTTTTTTGCGGAGAAATTGGGTATTTTTTCCTTTTTTCTCTTTAGTGTTTTTTTTTTCTTTCTAAAGGATTTCAGTTGTGGTTTATCTTTTTTAATGAGCATGCATTCCTTATTTAAACGGAATTGGGTTGAAGTGTTTCCGGTGCATTGATAGAGAGGGAAGTTTTGGTATTTCGGATTTATGTTTGCGGGGCATTGGTCTAGATGTTTGCTGACGGGAATTTTCCTGATCGTGGGGTCCGGGATTTGTTGCCTGCGTACCGTGAGTCTGTCCATCAAGGTCAAACTGGTTTGATTTATGAAGTATCTACCACACCCTCCACATTTGATTAAGTTCTTCGAAGCACAGGTAAAGTGATTTTTTATGGTAAAAGTTTGACCTGACTTAAATTTGTATGTTGAGCCCTCTAAGAGGAAGATGCAAGTCCCGCAGTTAGGGCGCTTACACTTTTTGACTAGTAGGGTTGTTTTTTTTTTGTGGGTTATTTGGCGCTGGTGAGTAACTTTTTTAGGGATTGCGGTTGTCTCTTGCTTTTAATAATCCTATGTGTTCCAAGTGCCTTTTTCATTCGCAGGTCATTCATAAGGAGGGGTATATTTTGGTGGATGATGTATGCTTCCATGCGCCCCGGACTGTGTGTTGATACGTAAGATAAAGTTTTAAGTGTATCATGGTGTTTATTTGTTTCCCGTAACTCTTGCATGCACGTCCTATTCCGTTTTTGATTAGACTGGCCGGGTATTTTCTGTCTAGTAATATGTTTTTAAGTTCTTGGAGTCGCTTTTCTCGGGTTTCGGGATTTGATGCGATCGTGCAAATTCTTCTTGCTAAGTTTAACGGTATATTTATTTTTATATGTTTTGGGTATCAGGAGGAGAACAGAAGATATTGTTTTCAGTCCGTTGGTTTGATGAATATTTCGGTTTCAGTTTCAGTATCTCTTTTTATGATTAAGATGTCCAGGAAGGGTAATTGTTTGTGGCTGTATTCCATTGTGAACTGGATCCTGTGGTTAATGTTGTTGATTAAGATTATGTGACTACAAAATGAAACAATCATCCAGGTGGCGTTTCCAGTTGGTGAGTAAGTGTTTTTGGAAGTTGTCTCCAAATTTCAACCTAGCGTGCTCGTATATTTGGAATTCTAAGTATTCTTTGAGAAGGTTGGCAAAAGTAGGGGCTACCATCTTTCCCATCGTTGTGCCCGATTTTTGTCTATAAGTGTTCTCGTTGAAGGATGAATTTTATTCTTTCAACGATGAATCCTTTTCCGTTTCGATCAGGGATGTCATTTGGGAATTTTTCCATCCAGTATTGTATAGCTATTATTCGTATTCGTGAGAAATTGAAGTGTAGAGGTTTATTACATCGAATGAAACCAGAAGGGAGTCCTTGCTGGTTTTGTTCGGGAGATGGTCTAAAAAGTGCAGATCATCCCGTATAAAGCTCGGTATATGCAGGAGAATAGGTTTAAGGAATTCATGGATATCACTTTGTATATCATTTAGGTTGGATCTTTGTGGTGTTGGAGTGAATTTCAGTCATTTTGCGAGAATTTTGATTTGCTGGTTTGAAAGGGATTTATATGAGAGATCTGAACATTTGGAAAGTGCCATCGAGTGTCTCGGTTTTGACCCAGTTTGCCTAAAAAATGGTTTCTTGGGTTCTGATTTAAGGAATTAGTACTCTTGTTGATTGTCCTTCCGTTGACCCTTGGTCTATTATTGGTTCTCCGTTGTTGTCGGTTCTGAGTGGGGTTGTCATAATGATTATATCTTGTGGTTTGGACAAGTTGGTCATTGTGGAAGATATGTCTCGAGCGGGACAAGTTCCTGCTCCTTCTTTGGTCCTATTCGAAGTCTTCAGTATGTGTGATGTGTCTCGGACGTGGGGAGTTATTATTTCTCTGACAGTACCCCTTGTTTTTCGCCCTCTTAACTCAATATGACCGAAATTTTGATGATCCACATTTTTTATCGATCACTACTAATACTATTGAATTTTGTGCATTTAAACAAGATGATCCACATTTTTTAGATTATTGAATGTTATGAACATTTTAATCATATTTCATATTATTAAGACTTATAAACATTGAAACTTTTAAACATGTTTTTCTAATTCATAATTTCAAATTTTTACCATTGATAAACAAAAGATATTGTTGAAACTTGCTTGGTATATATGTAAATAAATTTATTTAAGAACAATTACAAGTTTTTTCAAATTTGGGTGCACGTTCAACAAAAAAATTACCTATACATGCATATATATATATATGTATGCATGTATGTATGTATGTATGTATGTATGTATGTATGTATGTATATGTATGAATGTATGTACGTATCTATATATATGTATGTAGGTATGTATGTATGTATATGTATGTATGTATATATATA
>NC_068995.1:25761548-25765444 GCF_001194135.2 Octopus bimaculoides
ATAATTATGATAATAATATTAGGGATAAAAATCCAAATTTACAGGTAAAAACTCAATTCAATTTAATTTATCAAAATTATAATTAAATTAAGTTTCACAGTATATAATATATAAATATATAATTTAGAGAAAAGAACCACAATTCCTGAACTCATCTATGAAAATCCACAGTCACACATAGAAAAATTTCATAAGTAAATACACTAAAAAGAACTATAATAAAATACAAAGTAATACGCTTTTCATTAGGTTCGCATATAGTTTTATTGGCACTGTCTGTATCATCTTGTGCATTTGTCTTCAACTGATCATCATTAACATGAACTGCTATTTGTTGTCCAATAAGTAACCAAGTTTGTTCCTTTGAATCGTCTCATAAACACTTCAAGTTTTTATATCGTGGATCAAGTGTTGATGCAATCTGTAATATTTAAATACTTTTCATGTCAGCTACACTTTTGCTGAAGTCATTAACAGATGCCGCCTTGAATCTGGCTATATAACCTGGATCATCATCCTTTACAGTCATGTGTTTTGTCAAAGACATTAACAGTGGCAATACACAGCTACATGAATAAGTCTAATAACGTTGATGTATTTTGAAATCTTTTCCCAGTCAGAACCGAACAGTTTTGGACCTTTATATTGCTTCTCTTGGTCTGACATGTAGAGGGTTATTACTTATCTGGCCCTCAGTAGGCAGCGTTAGAAAAGTACTGTTCCATCTTGTGGGAACATCTTACTGTCGCTTACGCAATGGTTAATTACTACAATTCTGCAATTCAATTGAGTGGATAAGTATATATTTAAAATGTCCTATGGTTTTTCGACATTTAACAAACGATGTTTCTGTATCTACGGCTTTAAACCCATGCAATATGCTCAACTGTAGTCTCTGAGCCAAACACGGAATATGAGCAAAACCAGTTTCATTAACAGCTGAAACCAAATTTCGTGCATTGTCTGTTACTAGAACCTAAATCTTCTTTGTTATATCCCAGTCTTTTACAAATTGTTTATATAACTCAGCCACATTGTTGGAATAGTGACATTCAACAACATGCACACATTCAAGAATAACACTTATTAAATTCTAGTCATCAGCAGTCCAATGGCTAGTGATTCCGCAATAACTTTCATTACCTAGGGATATCCAAAAATCAGATGTTAGTGTAACTGCCTTTGAACTTTTCACTGCTTCTAAAACGCTTTCTCTTTTTCTATTATAAATATCAGCCAATATTTTATCAATACTGCGCCGGCAAGGTAGTTTATATTCGGTAATTTGAAGCGCTGTATGCAATACTTGCTGAAGACCATCATCTTTTACTATCGATATTAGTCTACCACTATTAGCTATCCAGTTTGCAAGTGATATTTTAATGTCACGTTGTAAGGCAGCATTCACCGGGTGATCAGACCAATGATAAAACTAACTCAAAGTAGTCTGCTTGGAGATAGATGACACCACCGCTTTAGACTGACTAAACGAAGCTGACTTTGCGAGCTGAGGTTTCGAATACTGTAGCGAGTAGTTGTTTTGAAGGTGGTAAGTAATCGATGTGTTAGATCCATGCTATGCGAACGATTTGTCGCAATGGAGGCAATAAACTTTATCAGAAGTTTTGATATTACCGTCAGCCAACAATTTATATACATGCTTAACACCAACATACAAATATATACATGTTTAACACCAAATGTTTTAATGCAGGTACATTCATGTATTATACGCTTTCATGTTTTGTATATTTGTACTTGAATTGATACTGTATATGAATACGCCTGTGATAGGAAATGATTTAATTTGATAAAGGGACTTGACTTTTGAAATTTTTTCTCCATTCTTGCCTTATATATATACAAATATGTATGTGTGTGTGCATATATGTACATGCGTGTGCGTTTGTGACTATGCATAACTGCGTGAATGTGTACAATTATTATTTCATTCTATAATCTCCTCTCTCTTTTATATATTACTAGATTTGTTTTTCTCTCCTCTAACTATATTTCTTTAAAATATTTATGAACGCTTCATCCAAGTGTATATTTTGTTAGTTCAGTCGGTAAAGCACGAAATTCTTAATCTCAGGATCGTGGGTCCGAGCCCCACGTTGGGCGAATATTTCTCTAGGCGTAAGACTGCTTGTGTGGTAAGAAGCTTGCTTCCCAACCTCATGGTTCCGACTTCAGTCCCACTGCGTGGTACCTTGAGCAGGTGTCTTCTACTATAGCCTCGGACCTACATTTACAATACATGTAGGTTCAATGATTAGAGCATCGGGCTCGCAGTCATAAGGTAGTTAGTTCGATTCTTGGACCGAGCTGTGTGATGTGTTCTTGAGCAAGACACTTTATTTCACGTTGCTTCAGTTCAATCAGCTGTAGAAATGAGTTGCGACGTCATAGGTGCCAAGCTGTATCGGCCTTTGCCTTTCGCTTGGATAACATCGGTGGCGTAAAGAAGGGAGGCTGGCATGCATGGGCAACTACTAGTCTTCCGTAAACAACCATGCCCGGACTTTGCATCGGAGGGGAACTTTCTAGGTGCAGTCCCATGGTCATTCATGACTGAAGGGGGTTCCCTTCTCTTTCTTGCATATATGTACACATATACACACATGCATTCTTATATGCACACATATGCACAAACGCATACTCAAACTAATATATACACTGATGCAAACATTTATATATACAAATACATACATATTAATAGATAGATTTCCCTGCAAGTCCATTTTTTTTTACATGCAACGCTTAAAAGCCAAAATTGTTATTGAGTCAGAACTCAAGAAGTATACAAGATCGAAAAAAAATTTTTTTCAAAGTTTAAACAATCGTAAAATATAAATTTTATAAATTTAGAATAAAGTAAATTATATTAAAATTCCACTGAGGAGTCTGATTTCCAATAGAAATCCTTAATGATAAACAAAATGATATCCAGTAATTCTGCAGAAAACTTCGAGTCACTGAAGAACTATTGGATTAAGAAAGTAATGATCACTTAATACTTCATGATAAAACTGTGAATGCAATGATCTAAGTGTTTTAAAAAATGATGATTTGTCAGCCTCCTTTTTATTCCTCACAACACTCCGGAGGCATCTTTTCAACCAATGAAAAACATTGGATGTCATTGAAATCATAAATGAAAACAATGAAGCAAACCAACTGATAAGAAACGTTTGTAGTCAGGGGGCATGAACCAATTGCAAGTCTATAAGAATCTGTGACGGCGCATCTAGGGAAAAAATATAATGAATCTTTAATTTTACAAATTCACATTAATCAATGTTTTGAGTTGAAGGCTTAAATGGTTTTTTTTTTGGTTTTTGTGTGTGTGTGTGTGTTTGATGTTTTGATGAGTTGAAGCATTTAACACAGGCGTGGAAAACACAATTATATGGATGCAAATTATTTCGCCTTCTAAAAAACACATCCACTATCTGGATAGTCATCAATCACCGATCACAGATATTGATGAGGAGACCCAACACCAGGTAAAATGAGTCAATGTAACCTTTGGGAATGGGTGTATGATGGATGTATGCCAAAGCAGACACCAGAGTACAATGCAGTCCTTAGACTCACCAGATACTCTTAAACCATGCAACCTATTCCAGCGTGTAACATGGACGTAAAATCATGATGATGTGTATATGTGCGTAAGTGCATGTGGTAATAATCCCTCGGCTATCGCGGGTGTTACGTCTCAAGAACCTCCGCGATAGGTGAAGATCCGCGAAGTAGAAATAGTACTGTACTATATATTTTTTTTAAATGTTCATAACATGTATATATTTATTGTATTATAAATGCAAAACAACACTACAGAGGAATCGACGTAAGCTTAAATAATAAACTGAACCGCGATATGGCGAGGAATT
>NC_068995.1:25765790-25773513 GCF_001194135.2 Octopus bimaculoides
TATATATATATATATATATATATATATATATATATATATTATGTATATGTGTGTGTATTTATGTGTGTGTATATAGATGTATGTATGATATATATATAATAGAGAGGGGCGGGGAAAAGATTTGCCTAAAATTTCTATGTAGGTGGGGGGATGAGAATAGCTGTACTAATGCATTCTATAGATTTTCTATAGAAAAAGTAGAACACCGTATTGGCTTATAAAAACGTTTAATATACTTCGTAGTATATCATGGTTGCATAACGAAATGTGGTGTCACTACAGGTCATTAATCTATATTTCTATGGAGCAGACTTCGTTTTTAGAAGAGCCAGAAGAGGAGATGATATAAAAAGCGAAATTTTGGAAAAAGAATTATTTTCAGAGAACTGGCTGTTATTTCAACATGCTGAGCGAACACAACGAAAGCCGCCCTCATTTCGTCTGCTGACTCAACAGATATCTATACCAACGGTCGAATTTTGAAACGTCCATAATGTTGGTATGAGGGTGGGGTGACTATTTCAAAATCAGGGATGGCGGGTGGAGTCGTTTTCTTTTTTAAACATTGAAATTTTGAAAATATTTTTTTCAGAATTTCCATATTTATTCACATACATTCTCAAGAAATTTTCGATAAACGTGAACAACAAAAACAAGTGTACGTGTATGTGTGTGTGGAAGGAGGATTGTAGATCAAGAATTGAGGGCCAAAATTGTAATCGATATTGTTGAAAGCAAGATTTCAAAGAAACTTTTGAAAAATTACCCTGCATCTAAGGTTTAAGGTTGGGCCTGTATCCTTAAGCATGCAGAAGCTCATGGAGAGCGGTCCACACAATCTTCTAACTTATGATGAGTGGCTAATTTCTTTGCTCAGATGATTATTTCGTTGTATGTTGATATTCTGGTTTTCATATTTTGGTGATAGTGTTAGAAAGGAGTCTATTGAGTAACAGGATTGTTTAGCTCCTCATGTTACTCATAGTTTCGTGGACATAAAAACATAAACCAGGTCCTCGGATATTCGAAAGCAAAGGGAAAAGAAAATAGTTTAGTTTAGAGAGGATTTAACCCACATTGGTCAGTTTGGATCATGCTGTTCTAGCAGTAAGTAAACAATAACAGATGAGATGAAATCATTGTAGTTAAGAGCAGGAGCAAAATTATAATTACGTGTCTAATTAAAGTAATTGTTTGGAAAAATTGACATAGAAATTTTATGAAATTTTTCAAGAAAATTATGAAGAAATATAATGAAATTAAATAATGGTTTAGTAGTAGAAACTATCCAGACTTTTTGTGGGGAGTTTATATAAAGTGAGATAAGGAAATGTCACGTCACTGAATCCAAAGGCTTTTGTAAACATTCTGCAAAGGAAAAGGAAAACAAGTCAAAGCTGAATATCTAGTCAAAATTGTACATTGGTACACTCTAAAAGTTGGAAGGGTTTGTTTTAAATCTAAATATTTAAAATTAAATTATGTATTTAAATTATAAAGAAAATGCATCAGAATAAATCTGCTCGTGTAAATGCCGGAAGAAGAATATTATAATATGCCATGTTTTTCTGAAAGCAGAAGTAAAGTGACGAAAGCTACGACAAGAAATCAAAACCAGGTCGCAGATCTGTTAACGAGAACATTCGTTCAAAAAATATTTCCGAAAATAGCTGAAAAACAGGAAAAAAAAACTAAAAGCAGTAGAAATGCACGAACGATTGTGGTGGTGCCATGAAGTAAACATGCTTCAGATACACTCGTTTATTCATACAAACGTAACTGAGATGAAATACGTCATAAATAACAGTATAACAGTGACAAACGAAATATACACCGCCAGAAGTTGTTGTTGACAAACAACAACAGTACTTTTATTCAGCTGAATACACGTCATTGATTGGTTGAAATTACCGAAATACGACTACTTTAACACGAAATAACTTTGAAAATACAAACTTTTCTCAACAACACTAAAAGTAAAAGATGTTTTATATGACACATTCTACCAGTGTCCGAAGTTTGAAAGTGTTTAGTTAAAAAAATCAATTTCTCGATCTGCCGTTCAAAGGGTAAAGATCCTAAAATACAACTATGGGGAAAGAATTCAATTCATAATTGCCAATTTACAATCACAAATACTTTGTCCTCTTTTCTCAGAGATCCTGTTTTATTTGTTCTGCCTTAATAAAATTGCTGTAGATAGTTTTAAACACTATGTTGCATAGAGAGTTTTATAAATGGATAGATAAATAATGGTGGGATGGATATAAAGATTGAAAGTGGGAGAGAAGTGTTATAAAAATTAGTGAGACGTTGGCATCAATGAAAAACGCTATGTAATTTAGTTTTTGTCTTACGAGATTTGGAAGCGTGTCAATTTCAAGAAGAAATTACAGCTAAAATATAGGGAGGTTATTATACATCATATTTATTTATTGAGGCCAGTAGTACTGAATGTATGTTAGCATAGTAGGTTGGCAGTTATAGCTAATTTTACAAAATCTAGTTACTGGTAGTCAAAGCAGGTTAATCATGAATGTAAAATAGAAAGAGGATGAGGAAATTCACAATTACAAAATGAGAGAGAGAATTTGGGTTATGATTCAAATTTCATTTAAAATCTATATCATACGCTTTTCATAAACTTTTTCTCGGTACATTGGTTATTCCAATCAGAAAAATATTGGCGTGTTACATATAATACTGTAGCTAACAAATGCAGAAGTAATTTCACATTTTGAGCAAAATATGACAATCAGAGAATGTTCCATTTTATAGTATAAAAACATGTATATTAGGAAATGTACAAACAAAATGCACTTTTATTCTCTCATTTTGACAGAAACGTTCAAATAGAAATAATCCTTTCCACAATAGGCACAAGGTTTGAAATTAGGGGAGAGGGAGCTAGTCGATTACATCGACTCTAGTTCTTGACAGATACTTATTTCATCAAACCGAAAGGCAAAAATCAACAACGGCGGAATTTGAATTCAGAACGTAAAGACGAATGAAATACATATTTCTGTATTGCCCACAAGAGGCTAAACATAGAGGGGACAAACAAGGACAGACAAACGGATTAAGTCGATTACATCGACCCAGTGCGTAACTGGTACTTAATTTATCGACCCCGAAAGGATGAAAGGCAAAGTCGACCTCGGCGGAATTTGAACTCAGAACGTAACGGCAGACGAAATACCGCTAAGCATTTCGCCCGGCGTGCTAACGTTTCTGCCAGCTCGCCACCATTTCAAGTAGAAATAATAATTTCTAATAATGCGAAGAGACTATCAAGTTATAATGATCTAACATATGTCTGGCACTTCTTTATATCCACCCCGGAAAGCTAAAACGCAAAATCGACTCCGATGGGATTGGAACCCAGAACGTAAAGAATTGTAACTAAATACTCCATAACATTTTCTGTAATATTTCAACGATTCTGGAAAATATCGCCCTCATTTCAAGAAGAAATAATGTAACATATCGTTGGAAAGGAATGTTGACGTTTATCTCGACTGCAATACTTTATTAACACAATATTTTATTGCTCCCAAAGCGACGAAAGAAATTGTGCTCGGAGCATTGCCAACCAAGAATGTAAAGATACATAACTAAATGTTATTAAGCATTCTGTTCGTCACACTCCTAATTCTATCAGCTGCTGCCTTTAAATTAAAATAACGGTTTCAAATTTTAGGACAAGTGCAGAAAGTTTTGTTGAGAGGGGCCTAGTTAATTATATCAACCCCATGCTCAACTGAGGATTATTTTATCGACCCCGAAAGGATGAAATGTAAAGTCGACCTTGATAGCAATTGAACTCAGAAAGTAAAACCGGAAGAAATGCAGCTAAACATTTTGACCGGCGGGCTTACGATTCAGCTAGCTTACCACCATCCTTCAAGTGAAAATTGTTACACCTTTAACAGTTTATCGCTGACCTTTCTAATTTCCGTCTGTCCTTATTTTAGTATCCCTTACACCCATAGAGAGAGAGGGGAGGAGAAAAAGACAGAGTGAAAAAGAGTCTCTTAATATATGTGAAAATTAGACTACCTTACTCTAGGAACAAATATTTTTCAGTTTATTCGTTGCATTAACCGAAGATCTTGAAAGAATATATTTTCAATTTATATAATTTATAGCAACAATTTTTATATTTTTGAAGTATATTGTACAACATCAGAACTTTACGAATTCTTTCCGTTGACAATATTTCTCATTACATGTTTTCTTGTTGGAGTGCTTCATGCATGTGTGTGTGTGTGTGTGTGTGTGTGTGTATGTGTGTGTGTGTGTGTGTGCGTGCGCGCGCGCGTGTGCATATATGTGTTTGTATGTGTGTGTACTAACAGTTGATACCTTAAATGTGCATTACAGACGTTAAAGCCTGTTGGTGATTGCAATACTTTCGTCGACCCACGGCTGTAGTAGAAATTCTTTGCCTAAGCGACTACACAATGAGACTGAACCCGAAACCAAGATCTTAACGACAGAGCCAAAGACCTTAATAATATTCTTCATTAAACAGGATATTAGCCATCAGAAATACTTATTTCAAAGAGAGGCTACTTCTTCCACATTCGTGTTCCAAATAAGTAGTTATTATGTCCAATATCACAAAATGTTGAAAACCAGCAGAAACATCAATGGTGTTTGGTGTACTGTTGCTGATTTTCAGGTGTTGACAGCGTAAGATTTTGCTGCTGCTATTTTATTATACTTATACATTCTATGACATTGAGAAAGTCATGATCGTTCTAAAATTCTGTGTACTCACTTATAATAGAACATTATGTCAAAGGAAACTGATATAAGTTAAACAATCGAGCGAATGTCAGGCACCTGTTTCAGCAGTTGACTTTTAGAAAACTAAGTTTCATACTCTGCTTTTCATACTTTGAAATGTCATCATGTAAGACAACATTGTTGAAAAGAGATCAAAAATGTAATGAAAAAGAACAGATACTACAGAAATTTTTTTAAAAAAAGCATAATTTACTGGGTTTTAAACTGTTGTGCAATACAGGTGTCTGAACGTATGTATCAAGAGACACTCTCTTTCAAGAAAACAAGGAGAAAAAATTATTGATCTCTAAGCACAATAGACATGACTTCGTGACAAAATGGATTGCGGCTGTTAATTGTGCTTGGCCTATTTCGCACAACTTATGACAACTTGCACACGCAGGTAAATAATTTCAAACAGAGGGTAATAGTACGCTTGTGACCTTTTCAGTATCTTTCATGTCTTAATCTCATGCCGCATTTATGTAAACTTTTTAATTTGGAAAGTGAAGGTAGTCTGTACCAACAACCATAAACGGTGTTAACCTTTAACAGAGCTGATTGCTTTGCACCTTTGAAATTAACAAATATTTCTTGCTGTGCAATTAAATGAAAGGTTCTATATTTTTTAAAAGAGAAAAAGGGCATTTGGCCAAGTGTTATATTACAATAGAATGCTAAATAACTATAAAAGTCTCAACATACTCAAAGTCTCAACATACTCAAAAGTCTCAAAATAAAACTGACAGTTTTTCTTTTGGGAAATATTTTCATACATGCACACACACGTACACGCGTGCGCGCACATCGATGTGTAATATGCATATATAAGTATATAAAAAAACACATATAACTGTGAAAAGTACGATAGAGGGACGGGTATATAATTAATAAGTTTCGTTGCTATATACTGAAGTTGTAGAGTGGCGGTCAACTTATAGCAATTTCAAATTCGATATGGGACGGAGTGTATTCAATGCATTGATTAATAAGCTCTATTCGTCGATTATTACCTACTTTATATGTACCTATACAAACCTTGTCTGTATTTGTGCTAATCAACTTTCTGTACCGCGACCATATTGAATCTTACACACATACACGCATGCACACGCAGGTATATAAATATTCAAATATACGCTCACACACATATATAAAGAGATATAAATATAATTACTCATATATAAATATATATATATATATATATATATATATACATTCTAGAAAACACACACACATGCTCGCACACACACATACATACATACATATAAACTGTTTTCATCTATAATTCTCAAATATTCTTAATATCTTATATTTGCAATTTGTTCTAATTTCATAAGGTTTTGTTAATAGTATTCCAAGTGCTTCGCGTAAATATATTTAGAATTTATGTTTTTCGCTCCCTGATGGTTTTGCTCAATTTTAAATAGTTTAAAGCTAATGCCCTTGAACTTAGATTTCCACAAACATTCCGAAATGAATGCTTGTTATGAATTGCAGATTTTGCAGTAATTTGAAAAAGATCTTATAAACTGTTTAACGTCATTATGGGTTGTCACTGCATATATAAATGACAATATCTCAACTGGCTATTGATTAATAATTCTCTAATTATATTTAATTTTTCTACTCTTTTCATTGTTATTTTCAAAACTACAAGAATTGCATTATATTATTATTATTATTATTATTATTATTATTATTATTATTGTTGTTGTTGTTGTTGTTGTTGTTGTTGTTGTTGTTGTTGCTGTTGTTGTTGTTGTTGTTGTTGTTGTTGTTGTTGTTGTTGTTTTCCTTCGTAACACAGTGTAGGTAAGAATGCACCGAAGTCTTTAGCCATCTGTTAAGTCTCAACAAGGACTTCAGACAGATAATACTTTTCTTAAGATGTACGCTGTGCCCAATAAGGCTGCTTTTTGCAAGACAGCAATCTTGCATGGAGTTTCCAGTTGCCTTAGGAAGTTTTCTGTTTTCTTCAAATGCTCCATCCACCCTTATTGCAGCCTCTGTTTGTTCCATGTACTTCTTGAGATTTTTACTCACTGATCCCAGGGTTCCGACAGTTATTGGTACCACTACCATCTTTTTCATCGACCACAGCTGCTTTACCTAACCTGTCATACTTATCGACTTTTCTTTCTTCCTTATCGCATACCTTGCTGTCATCTGGGCATGCTATATCTATGATCCAGCATAGTTTCCTTTCTTTTTCAATTAGGACTATGTCTGGCTTCCTATTCTCTATCTCATGGTCGCGATCCTGTGGGATTTTATGATTCAGTGCGATTATTATTATTATTATTATTATTATTATTGAGTGAGAGAGTAGTGCATGCTATCAAAGTAACACTAGGGTAAAATATACGAAGCCTAGTATACCCATCATAACTACCCGTCTGATAAGGGTACACCAGGCGCATGCATCACAATATATTCGCGCGATTATTATTATCAAGAAGGCGGCGAGCACGCCGGTCGAAATGCTTGGTGGTATTTCGTCCATCTTTAGGTTCTGGGTTCTAATGCAGTCGAGGTCAGCTTTGCCTTTCATCATTTCGGGGTCGATAAAATAAGTATCAGTTGAACACTGAAGTCGATGTAACCGACTCATCCCCTCCCCCCAGATCACTGCCCTTGTGGCATTATTATTATTATTATTATTATTATTATTATTATTATTATTATTATTATTATTATTATTATTATTATTATTGAGTGAGAGAGCAGTTCATGCCATCAAAATTACACTGGGGTACAAATATCGAAGCCCAATATACACATTATGACTACCCGTCAGATAAGTGTATGATTATTAGTAGTAGTAGTATTGAGAGAGCAGTGCATGCCATCAAAGTGACACTGGGGTACAATTATACAAAACCCAGTATACTGATTATGACTACTAGCCTGATAAGAGTACACCAGG
>NC_068995.1:25773523-25776666 GCF_001194135.2 Octopus bimaculoides
AGCCTGATAAGAGTACACTAGGCACCTGCATCACAATTATATGTGCACGCCATGGTGATCTCATATCAAGATAAACAGCGCATGACCTTGCAGGTGGGATCCAGTTAGAATTTTCTTCAGGTCGAGTAGCTCATCCCAGTCAAAAGGTCCTTGGATAAGGTTTGTTTAAAGATGATGAACGAAATACCCAAGTTTCCAGAGGTGAATTATTCAAAACCCAAAGAGTTCCTCTCAGCACATGCCTATGATGTTCCCCCAGAGATGCACATATTGGCAGCTTCTAAAGGGACATGCTCAACTGGCTATGGTCAAACAACTGACAAGCAAATCTGTGGTATTGAGCAGAATATTTGCTGTAGCCCATCTTTTATACCAAGACAAAACATGTACATGATAACATTTCAAATCAGTTAATGTCAGAAGCTATGAGATCCACTGCCTGTTACTGAATCAGAGCATTTATTATTATTATTATTATTATTATTATTATTATTATTATTATTATCATCATCATCATCATCATCGTCGTCGTCGTCATCATCATCATCATCATCATCGTCATCATCATCATCATCATTATTCATTATTTGGTAGTCTCAATCTCACTGCTAATCTCGCAGCGAGTACATCGGTCGCGATGCATTTTCTAAAAGCCTCGTCCAAATTCCAGACTGGCCTCTGCTCTGTTTCTACTGCTAGTTCTTTGCTAAACCTTATTGATTCTATTCTAATCGCTCTCTTCAGGTCGAACCACCATTTATTATTGATGATTTGCCTGTCAACACCTGCTTAACTAGTTCACTAATCTGGTCTCTAAAACCTTTACGCGCCGGCAACGACGCATTCAGCTTCCAGTAACCGGGTCCCTGTCTATGGAGCCTATGTCAGTCGACTGTACAGATCACGAATTTGTGGTCTGTGTAGTCGACTACTTTAAATTATGGACAACTTTTGCTATCCTAATTTGCTATTTTATAGAATATCCTATCTCGATACGATCTGGATGACCCGATGCAGTTTGACCAGGTCGACACGGACACATCAGGGAAATCCAATCGATACTTGACAGACAGTTGAAATCGTCTGAACAGGTTTTCGATGTTTTTGCACCCTCCTCCTCATATCTGCTAAACCCATTTTACATCTAAAACTCCATTCCAATCCCCCACTAACATTAAAGAGCGGGACATGCTCAACTGGCTATGGTCAAACAGGAAAGTTTCCAAACATCTCAAGAAATTTGGTAGTCCTGCCCCTGTCCGAGCATAGACGGCAACTTGCCTGAAAGAATGTCCTTTGCTGCCGTTCATGTCCAGCACCACCGACTTACCTTCTGGATCGAGGAAGATCGTCCGTATTGCTACATCCAGATTTTTTTGAACCATCATGGCAACTCCGCCTGCCACTCCCGGACGACTTAGAAGTCTCGTGAGTCGGAAATTCTGATTTTACTAATGACCACCACATCGACATTCAGTGCCTTGAAGTCGTTGAGCAGGCGAACCCGCACCAAGGTGACCCCCCAGGCCATATATATTCACTCTACCTATTCTGTGCATGACCATGTTGTCAGAAAAAGAAACGGGGAAAAAAGGGAAAACTTACTTGGTTTTGTTTGGAGGGGCAATTTGTCCGTCCCTCCAGTTGGCTTGGGGCGTTTCCAGCAGTAAATCATCAAGAATTCCCGTGGTGATATTCCCCCGAAAATCTCTGATTTCCTGTGGGAATTGCGTTTTTAATTGTGTGTATGTGTTTTGTGTTGTCTGAACGATTTGTATGTGTGCATGTAGGGAGATTGTGGATGTAACAAAATCTTCGGTGTTGTGTTTGAGTGTGTTATTATATAATTCATAAATTCATTGTTTTTTTATGCTTATTGCCATGTACAGTTCTATATTTAAGAGATGAGGAATTATGTACCTTATTTACATTATTTACATTTGACGGATATTTGTCCTCATCTTGTTTGTTGTTAACACAACGTTTCGGCTGATATACCCTCCAGCCTTCATCAGGTGTCTTGGGGAAATTTCGAACTTGGGTCAAAGGTATTATTATTATTATTATATGCCCACGGGCATATGGCATAGTGGTTAAGAGCGCGGGCTACTAACACCAAGATTCCGAGTTCGATTCCAGGCAGTGACCTGAATAATGTAAATAATGTTATTGTCATGTAGTTCAAGTCTCTACTCTGTGTTTGTTACTGTTGTTGTTGTGATTGTTGTGATTGTTGTGCTTGTGTGTGAGATGGATTGTGTTAGTGGTGTTGTTTGTTGAGGTAGTGTTTCAGGTGTTTGTGGTAGTATTTATTTTTGTCGGCTTCATTTTTCCTCTCTACTGCTTGTGTGGATGAGGATTGTTCCTGTTTGTCCATAGATTTTTTAAAAAATATTTTTATCTTCCACTCCTCATCGCGATCAGACTCACCGTCAGGAAGTGGAGCATCTTCGGGCACTGGGAAGCGTTTGGGGGAACTCGGTGACGGTATGGTTGGTATTGGTGCTGTCACTGCTGAATATGCTGATGGTGATCGTATTGCTGCTGTTGTCGCCCGAGTTCTGATGGCTGTTGCTAGTGTAGGAAGGTGAAGAACCCATCTCTATTTTTCCTTCAATCTAGGGCAGTAGGCTTTCAGATGAGTGGTAGAGAAGCAAATGTGGCACTTTCCTTTCCTTCCATCCACTCTTACCGGAATAATGCTGCCTCCAAGAAGATGGATCTGGTCTGTGGTGAGATCTACATTATTTTAGGTTGTTTGGGGGAAGACTTCTATCGTCATCGTGGACGAGTTCTCATTTTTGGTTTGATAGGCTTCGAGAATTATAGACTTTTCCTCGATGCCTATCGCTACTGCAGCAATTAGCCGGAAAATGGTTAGTTCTGGCAGCACTTGTTGTATGATTATTTGGGCCAGTCTCCTCGTTTTTGAGGGATTTCAGATAATGAGATTTAGCGTCCTCTGTGTGGATCCTCACCTCCACCATCCCGTAGCCTCTTCCTCTCTGTATATATTCCTTTAGATACCAGACGGAACCTAAAGCTTTTTGTATTTGAGCCTCTGTGACACTTTCTACCCTCCTTAACTTTAATCCGTATCGTATTTTGGATAGTTTCCAGGGGGCTATTTAGCTTGACAGCTA
>NC_068995.1:25777596-25780590 GCF_001194135.2 Octopus bimaculoides
AGATAGTGCTCATGGGAACTGCCCATATCCTACGTAAAATACTGTCTATGTGATCTCAAATTTTAAAGCAAACACATAATTTTCTTATGGTTTCTTAAACATTCACTTGAACAAAACTGTACAAATCCAAATATATGGTACCCTAGGCATAACACCTACATGAACTTCTAACTTGTTGTCTCTTGAGGTCTCTGGATGAGACTTGGATCCAACTTGTACAAATGCAAAACAAAAGTCAAACATAAAATAATAATAATAATAATAATAATAATGATGATGATGATGATGATGATGGACTCTCCCGTCGAAGACGATGTATGAGTGTTCAGCTTTTGCAGAAGGACCTGCACAAATGATTTGTTTATAGTGATTAATGTTCGTGCTGCACAATAGCTCACTGCCTCCATCCAGTCGACGTTCCCTGAACAAGTCCACGTGTCATACGTTAAGTGTCTACGTGATCGCAGAGCGACGCGAGATGAAGTGTTTTGCTTAAGAACACAACGCACCACCCGGTGTAGTAACTGAAACCATTATCTTGCGATTGGCCAATAGCAACAACATGAATAGTACCAATTACAATAATAGTCTTTCTACCACCAACCGCGACAGTAACGCTGCATTTAATCTTTGCCATGTTATTAAATCACTAATGCCCACAATAACAATATAAATGACATCGAAAACAATGAATATATAGAAAACAGATTAGAAAGAACTAGCTTAAACTATAGTGCACCTTCCAATTTTACATACTCTAATTTACTTAGCAGAAAAACTCCTAAACTAAACAGATGAAGTTCAACTTCAAAATTTGGAATAAATGCCCATTACAAGCTCAATGCAGGAGGTTTAATGTAGTTTATAAGCGCCCGTTCCTTAATAAACTCCAAAAATTCTACCAAGATTTATATTAGAGCTACTGTTAGTTTCAAGTAAGGATACAGACCGATAAAAATAAGTATCAGGCCTAAAAATTCAAGGTGATGTCCCATCAAGGCGGCAGTCTAATGACTGAAACAAGTAAAAGATAAAAGATAAACTCATTTATATATGAAAAACATGTTAAATCTACTCACTATATTAGGGAAAAGAACATACTACATAATATAGCTTGATCAGTCATTGACTCAGATCCTGCATACCAGGGTTAAAATTCCCTCAGTTGGTTATGTTTGAGGGAATCTATACAAATCCTTTCACATGAAGCCTTCTCTACGTGTGTCCATACACGTAGAGTCCATACGTAAATCAGCTACCTCTAATTTTCACTAATATATAGGTTGGACATCATGTAAGCTCAATTAAATAAATACACCTACATCATCACCGTATTTCGCTTTCTAATAAACGAGAATTTGTCAGAAAGCCTGCAGGAAAGCGAAATGACCCACGTTACATGACGAAAACAGTGAAGTTTGGGAGTATGAGTCTGATGTTTTGGGGATATATAATAAGTGATGGTTCGTTGAAATTGACGGTAACTTGAATAGTGCTAAATATGTCTAGTTGCTAAAGGACAACTTGATACCAGACTAGGATGAAGGTGCAACACAACAGAGTCTGGCTGATGAAGGTGTTACCGTATTGAAAGTTTTGTCAGCTCAGAGCCCTTACTTAAATATCATCGAGCAAATGTGGACAGAACTAGAGAGAAGAGTTCGTCAGAAGAATCCACGCAATCTTGAAATGTTGTGGGAGCTCAGCCACAGAGAATGGCATCTTATACCTGTGAAGATGGTGAAGGAACTGAACGTATCTCTTCTCAGGCGCATTGAAGCAATTATTTAAGCTAAATGATGCCACACGAAATATTAACAATGTACAGTAAATTCTTGAAATGAACATTATGTAATAAATTTTCATTATAGATATTTTTCTGTTTTAAAATACTATATCTGTATGTGAGATGACCGAAAATTTTTGCACAGCTATTTTTTATGGTCGTTTCGCATCTTCCCCTCTCATTCAGAACCCCTACTATAAAATATGAGGATTAGATACGCAAATGGCTCTAACAGGGCCAATGTTTCATCTGTAAATAACGCAATGCGAAACATCCACTTATAAGTTGGTAATTAGTAGAAATTTACAATAGTTTAAAGCGACCGAAGACTTTTGCACGGTACTGTATGTTATCTTTATGAAATCTCATTCCAGTTAATAATACACCGCATATGTATAAAATATTTTTTATCAATGTATATGGGTGCTTCCGGTGTTAACCAAGACTAGTGTATTTCATTCTAGTTTTTGTCAGCGGTTATTATTCTGTACCAAAGAAGAAAGAGTTTGCTATTACCAAGCAAAACAGGAACTTGAAGGAAAATATAAATTACACATTTGGAAGAAAATGAAACGAAGATTGAAAGTGAATTTATAATAGATGATTCTGGAGTTTTATATAATCTAAGCTTTAAGTTTTTAATGTTATAAGGTGCATAAAAGTTTGTTGCAATGTTATTAATTGTATACACAGGTATATGCGTGTGTGTATGTATTTCTATTTCTCGATGATTCTTCTATCTATTTACCCCTATATACATTCATTTATCTATCTACATGTTCTGGTTGCCCTACAACCACAACATCACCCTGAACAGATCAAGCTGCTCACCTTTATCTGCTGATGGCAGAATTGAGGTATCCTGGACGTTATGTAACTCCGTACATCCATATTTCCGCCAGCATGTACATTCTATTGCAAATAGGATATTTCTAAAAGCTCATTTCGAATACAAAGGGAGTTTATTCAAAATTTAATTATATTTTCATTTCAATAACTGTTAAAAGAGATAAACTAAGTCACATAGAATATTATATCTGCACAATAAGGCATCACACTAAAATGCTAATTTTCTTCCTGTTCTACTTCCCACTCTCTTTTGCCACTTATATCTTGTGCAATAACAAAGTTGTAACTGCATTAGTTTTGCTAAATCATTTGTGTGTGTGTGTGTGTGTGTGTGTGTGTGTGTGTGTGTGTGTGTGTGT
>NC_068995.1:25780630-25784895 GCF_001194135.2 Octopus bimaculoides
AGAGAGGGAGAGAAAGGAAAGAAAGAAAGAAAGAAAGAAAGAAAGAAAGAGAGAGAGAGCATGTGTGTCTCTGTGTGTCTGTGTGTGTTTGTGTGTGTGTAGAAGGAAGAAGCGGAAGAAAGAATATTCAGTATAGCACAGGTTCCCAACCGGTGTGCCGCGAGATCAACCGAGGGGTGCTGAGAAATATACATACGTATGTGGTACCATGATTGGTCATTTAGAGTCAAAAATACATTTTGATACTATTTTAACTATAAACATTATTGTCATCTTATATTTTGTATTGTTGCCAATTACATTTTTGTATTGTCATCTATTTTATGTTTATTATATTAACATTGAGGAAATAAAGAAAATCTTTTATTATCAACTCCAGGGCCATAGTTTTCTTACAGAGATGTTATTATCCAGGGACAAAGTTTTGTTATATTGATGTTGAATCAAAAAACAACTGTCATATTAGATTTTCTAATATGTCGTGGATTTCTAAAAGGCTTGGCAAGGGTGCCTTGAGACAGAAAAGGTTGGAATGCTGTGCAGTATAGGTTTATTTTTTTGTTCTAGAATTGATGTTAGCGTCCGGCCATCCTTCCCTTTTATTCTAGAACAAAAAAGAAAAATAAACTGCACAGTATCCCAAATCAAAAATTATGCGCGTTAATGAAGAAAACGGTGAACTATTAAACTAGAAACCGGTGAACTAGAGGATGTAGCCAAGTTTACGTATTTAGGTAATAAGATAACATTCTCAGGCGGTACCGACGAAGATATTAAGACGAGAATAAGTAAGGCAAGGGCCGCTTTCCACCTGTTAAAAAAGGTATGGAGCGCAAGTGCAATTTCAATAAAGAACAAAATAAGAATTTTTAACACTAACGTAAAAGCGGTGTTATTGTATGGGACTGAGACATGGAGAACAACAGTTAAGTCAAATAAGCAAATACAATCATTCATCAACAGGTACTTGCGTAGTATACTTAAAATCAGATGGCCTGGACAGCTAAGCAATATGGAGCTATGGCAAAGAACGAATCAAGTTCCGATTAGAGAGCAAATATTTAAGAAAAAGTGGAAGTGGATTGGTAGCACAATTAGAAAGGACACACCAAATGTAGCGAAAAGTGCTTTACAGTGGAATCCGGATGGATATAGAAAGAGGGGTAGGCCTAAGAACTCCTGGCGTAGATCAACACAAAAGGAACTAGAGAAAGGGGGACATTCATGGCAGAGTATAAGTACAGAAGCGAGAAATTATGCGACATGGAATTCAATTAAAAGTGGCCTATACTCCGCGTTGGAGGGTTAAAGGCAAGAATAATAAAATAATAAATAATAGGTTTATTTAGTTATATAGTTAAGTCTGCCTTAGATTCCATATGTACACCCGAATTATGAGACCTTACTACTAAATCTGATTGAAGTCAACGAATTCGGATGGAGTTTTCTCTGACTGGACAGCATAGATCTTACATTAACGGGATGCTATTATTTTTCTTCATGTCATTCCCAAGCAAGAGGTGTAACTCTCATTACTTCAGTTGTTGTGAGTTCGAGTTTGCATTTTTAAATGAACATATCATACATACAAGCGTATGTTTATTTTTTATACATATTTTTGCGTGACTTGTATTATATGTTTGCTATGCTGACATACATCGCACAGGTTAATAGACGCAATATACGCACACAAACACACACACACACACACACACACACACACACACACACACACACACACACACATACACACACACACATGCACGCACACAATTAGGGAAAGCATGGAAAAAAAGGAGGATATATTTGAGAGTAAGAAATGCATGTATCGATATTAATTCTCTAATTTTACAATTTTGTTAAAATACTCTTACTGTTTTACGTCGTTGCAAACCGTAATCAACTGATCGATTATGCGTCTGTATATATTGGTTTCAAATTTTGACACAATGTTAGTAATTTTAGGGGAGCCGTTAAGTCGATTAAATCGACCCAGTTCTCAGCTGGTACCTACTTCATCGACCCCGAAAGAATGAAAGGTAAAATCGACCTCGGCAGAATTTGGACTCAAAATGTAAAATTGGACGAAATGCCGCTAAGCATTTTCCCGGTATGCTAACGATTCTGTCAGCTCACCGCCTTCACGTCTGTATTTATTAACGTATGTTTTTACACGTCACCACTCTTCCAATATTTTCTATTTGTATGAATGACCTAATTACTCTGAGAGGATATTGAAATGAAACAAAATACAATCTATATATCTACTGAAGCCATTATGTTGGCCAACCTAACTTTTCCGGATTCCATAATTCACTCAAAAAACTAACTTCTCACGATGCCAAGTCAGCTAACAAAGGACTACCCGTACCTTCCATGGGAATGTTTCTAACTTGTCTAAATACCTTACCTGGAAACGAAAAGTACACCTTATCTAAAATAAATTTAAATGTAATCATAAAACTATTAAAGCTGATTTTGATATCTATTTAAATTCTCTGCTCTACACGAAATTTATTAGCCTATCTATATTTGTGTAGGTATGGTAGCCAATTAACAATGCTATAATTATATCATGCTATAATTATATCATAAGTTATATAAACAAATTTCTGAACCATACAAACAACATTAAGAGCAACTTGTTCAAAAATATCTCGTTGGAATTTTCTAGGTTTTCGGCAGTCGAACAGATATTTATGGATTACTCTCCTTATTATAATGAAGTATTAACCCTTAGAGAAGTTGTATCAAAGTAACTACGGAATTTGTATAGGAAGATGTACAGGTATTATTTGGTAATACTAAGTAATATGGAATTTGAAGCACTTATAGTATATAAGTGTTTATTATATAATATTATTCCACAACTCCAACTGCAAAACATTTCATCTTCGAGTGTAGCTAAATTAGCAAGAACTATGAAGATAGCTATAATGTAAATTGTAATTATGTTAATTGAAACAATTGCAGTTTAGAAGGAAATTGCCAAATGATTAACAAATGTGTAGTTGACACCTCCGTTAATAGTAAAACTTATGTAAGTTTAACACAGTTTTTAAGGTTCGATAGAATAAATATATCCCTTTCGGCGTACATGCAGAATCTGAAGGATAGAAACATCTGTGATGACAGTTAAGGACAGATTTTATCAAATACCAAATCTTATAGTAGTAATAAAAGACCTTATCCTTGTAATTTGTATACAATGGAAGGAATGGTTACACTTTTTTTTTTTTTTACTGAGGATCAATCTCGAATAAGAATTCTGAGCTCATATCAATATTGTAGCATAAAACATACCTACATAACAGTCCAACTATGTTCCCAAATGGATTTTCACACTTTCAAAGATGGAACTTTAATGAAATGGAACATTGAAGAATGAACTTGCAACACTTGATTGTGACTGAGACTTCGTTCCAACAAAAGGGATTTGAAGAACAGGTCCACTTTATGATTCGTCTGCTCTAAAGGAAGATGGGGAAATTCAGAATAAATTTGCCATCTCTCTTCAGAGTAAATAATTTAAATTCAAGAGGAAATAATTCACCAAATAAGACATACAACAACTTCAAATTAGTCTGTGAGGAGGCAACTCGAGTTTTTCAGATACGTAAACAGCTACATCATGCAACCCTTTTGAAAGATTCAGCAGCAATTCCTAAATATAATGAGAACTACAAAAGAGCATAATTGTTCCTTGCTGAACTCTATGAGAAAGATCATCTTGAATAACTACAAAGAAAGATCGCTAATTCAGAAATACAGCTGATAGCAAGAAATCAGCAGTTAGACAGAAGGTAGTAAATGAAATCAGTGAAAGAAGCAAGCGAAATACTTGCAGACAAAAGACTAGAAGTAAAAGAGAGAGGATTAAATTATGGAAGAAGCACTTTGAAAATCACTGCAATGATCTAAAAAGTTGTTGAATTGGGCAACGAGCTTCTGGAGACCTTCAATGCGCTGTACCATAAAATGACAATAGATAGCTGAAAAAAGTTGTATAATACATTCACTACAATTGCAGCCAAACTAACACAACCCTAACTCTAATCAATAAGAATATTGTAAAATATATTTCCCCCAGAACTTGCTCTACAAAATAATTATCATTCAGCGGAGCTCTATCTGCTCCAGAAAAAAAACTTACCAGAGTCTACTTAAAACCAGGTTGTGCGTGTATATATATATATATATATATATATATATATACACATACACATACATAGAGATAGATAGATAGATAGATAGATAGATAGATA
>NC_068995.1:25790515-25791168 GCF_001194135.2 Octopus bimaculoides
TTAGCCATATTCGTTTTAAAGAATATGGCTAGGAACGAGGAAGATATGTTTGAATTTTTGGAAATAAGGCTCTAAATAGAGCTATTTCCGATTTGAAAAATATATGTTCACGAAGTATTTTGTGTTATACACAACTTATACAAAATTTTAAAACAAAATAGGTCTTTTAAGAGGTGAAAAATGCAACTTACATGGGAGCCGATGTGTCTACCGTCCGTCCATGATGATAGATAGATAGATAGATAGATAGATAGATAGATAGATAGATAGATAGATAGATAGATAGATAATATGAGGGGTTTAGTTCACTTATAATCTAAACGTAAAGGTACGCAGAGTAAGTGATCGTCCGTTAGATTCCAAGTTCACAGCTGAGGCGGGATCTAGGGATTCGTATTAGGGTTTCGTTAAAGCAGATATATATTATATGAGAGGAAAACGCAAAACCAAAGCAGGACGAGTATCTCAAGTCATTTAGAGCAATTTATTTAGGGTAAGGTGAATTTGAAGCCGTTTCTAATAACACCACCACTAATGTTAATTGTAATACGACCACTACCACCATCACTACTACTACTACTACTACTACTACTAATAATAATAATAATAATAATAATAATAATAATAATAATAATAATAACAGCAACAATAAT
>NC_068995.1:25791178-25791797 GCF_001194135.2 Octopus bimaculoides
CCTAATAACACCCTTCATTTTAATATCCCCATAAGTTGTACTGCATCTTCCCTTTCTCCCAATACCCACGTAGGACAGATTGCTGCAACTGCAGATCCGCGATCGAATGGCCGTTGCAAGCTCAATGCAGGTCTTAATAGTATGCAAATGCACGGTTCACAACATATTGCATAATTCAACTAACTACTATATCGGGTCTTTTATTAATTTTAAACAGAGATCTTCTGCACATATATACTCATTTAAGTATGAGGAGCATAGCAAATCTACCTCCCTAGACAATCACATACACCATCTAATAAATAGGAAGATACCATATTTGATATCCTGAGCCATAATAGATTCCAGGGTCCCATACTAAGGCCAGCGATCAACTTGTGGACTATTCCTAAAAGAAGCCCCCCAAATATAAATATAAATTCACCGCAATTACTAAATACACAATACAAAGCTTTTTTCTATATGTTGCCATAGGTTCTATCGCACCTTCAAATTTTCCATACAACCAAATACAAACAAAATCATCACGCATAACACATTCATCCACGGTCCGTACAATATATATATGTGTGTGTGTGTGTGTGTGTGTGTGTGTGTGTGTGTGTGTGTGTGTGTGTGT
>NC_068995.1:25791937-25793084 GCF_001194135.2 Octopus bimaculoides
TATATATATATATATATATATATATATATATATATATATATATCTGTCTGTCTGTGTATGTGTATACACATTTTCTTTTTTCTTTTTCTTTTCCTTATTTTCTTTTACCTGTCTATCATCATAAATATCTTAGAAACTAGCTAGTTTCAATTTAACAATTTTTAGGTTTTCTAGTTTTTAGGTTTTAGTTTTCTTTGTTTGTAATTTAAGTTTTAAGTTTGTTTGTAGTTTAGGTTTTAAGTTTTAATCTTTAATTTAACTTTAATTCTTAATCCTTTATCTCATATCATTTAATTGTTATTTAGCTTGAAATATAATTCTAAATCTCTGCACTAAATTATTGTCCTTTATGACCTTACCTAGATTGGCCCTCCGCCCCCACTTTACTGAAACTTTAACGTTTGATCTCTCACTCTGATACAATACTGACATATCTCTATCATTACCTTTATTTTTATTTTATTTTTTATTTTTATTTCATATTTTTATTCTTATTTTTACCCTTTTATACATACCTTATTTTTATTCCTTTCTTCTCTCCTCTCTTTCTCCTCTCTCTCCCATATACACCTCACAAAATCCATTTATGTCTATCTCACTTTCTCGCTCTTTATACATATTTTCACACTATCTATGGCTTCAATATGAATACATCATTCAAAATACTGCCAAAATACTGCTTAGATTTACCTGGGATTTTAACTGAGGACCTGTACCTTCATGGAAGTACTGACCAACATCCATATCCTCTGGAAAAAAATGGGTTGCGAACATTATTTTCCCGCCTATATTCTATATTTACTCTTTATTCTTCTATTTACTCCTTTATTCTTCTATTTTATTCCTTATAAACTGTGAATATATTTTATACCTTGTAAACTAAATTTTCCGTCTAAAATATTCATATTTTGTCTCTGATGATGGAATGCCTCAGTACGTGGACATGCTAACCTACCACTAGAAACGGCAGTAGTACTTCAAATTCACCTTGGTCTAATTAAATTTTTATAAATGATTTGAAATACTCGTTCTGCCTTGGTTTTTGTTTAGAGCGTCAAACTAATACATCTGCTTGTTCTCCCGTCACCTGTTTTCGTCTTCCGTTTTCTGTAAATTCGGGCTATACTATATATATATATATATATAT
>NC_068995.1:25793452-25795640 GCF_001194135.2 Octopus bimaculoides
TATATATATATATATATATATATATATATTGATGAAGAGGTCACAGATGTGTGATGAAAGATTTCCTGACAATGTACGGGCGTTAAAATAATAAAATAACAGTAATAAACGACTGAAGAAAAAATATACAGTGCGTGTGTTTATTTGGCAAAAAAATGATAATAAATAGAATGACCATCCCGAAATACAATTTAATCGAGGCGAGCTTCGTACTTTTATTGCTACTCCTATAATAATTGGTAGGAAACTTTTCCTTTTGGTTACCGGTTTTGCATCGTCTTCAAATTCTACAGCTGTACGAGTTGTATTTCGGTTGTTGCGGATTTTAAGTCTACCAATGTTTTTTTTTAATTCCTCAGTCCCATTACCCTTTATTTTTTGTTGTCTCTATTTGCTTTTTGGTTGTGTTTTTTTTCTCTCTCTTTTCTTGATTGTTCTGTATTTCTAGAGGACCATTTTTGTTTGCAACAAATAACTTCAGTTTTTGTTTGTAAAGTTCATCTTAGTTGCGAGCTGATACTGTTTGTCACTTGTTTAGGAGGTACTTAATTAGGATGACTAGGTCCGTGATACCGTTAAGGTAGCTATGAAGGTGAGAAATTATAAACTTGTCAGTATATAAATGTGGCTTATTCCTTCTACGGTCTGTTTTTTTATTCAAAAGACGCATATATATTCCTCCTATGACTACTGTCTTTGTGAAGTCTTTTGGCTATTGTACTAGAAAGAGATCAATGTCAGTTTTCACTTCATATTTTCGGTCAAATTCATTAGTTTTTAATCATATTTTCTTTTTCTTTTCTCTTTTTTTTATGTTCATAAACTTGAGACAGTTATTGAACTATTTCTCTGCTGGAAATGTATCAGCGTTATATTTCTCATTATAAATTATGTTAATAGAGGTTTAAGCCTACGATAGCCTTCTTGTGTTGGAAAATATATTTTCAATATAATCCCAACAACACGTTTAACATTTCTATCTTTATGATCTTGTAGTGACCAATTCAGGAGCCCAAATATACGTGTCAGGTTGAACACTACAAAGTTATTTTCATCAATATGTTTGATATCGGTTAAGATTTCAGATGACCCTGTTTTCTTCACTGATGTATTCATTTCTTGCTCCTCTCTTATTAATTCGTTCATCATACATGATTTTCTCACCTTTCTCTGGCTGTTCATTTTTATGATTTTGGTCAGGACATATTTTTTTGTCAACAGAGAAACAGCGAGAGATTCGGAGTTTCCATTTGTGTAAACACTATGTTTTGCCAACATGTGTGATAACGAGCTTAGAGGGAGCTGTGCTGAAATGTTGTTGCTCTGTTGGATGCCTTTTAAACAGTGTATAATGTTATATATAATTAATTTCCTCTTCCTCTTAGGTTATGTGCTAAATTTGATTTACTGTTATAAAGCGGTTATCATATGCTATGGAACTTTAATTGTAATGCTTTATGAATCTACTTCGGTGACAAAGTAATGGCAGGAATTCCTACTAGATATAACAGACAACTCCACTCAGATAGTATACTATAGTCACTAAAAAGGAAGGATCAAAAGATATATCAGGTTCTACGATTGAAATACTTTTAATATTAGAGCTACTCATTCCGAACGCACCTGGGCATAAACAATAACAACTCTCAAAAAAGTTTTCTGATAGTCGAGTTAACTAAGAACCAAAGTCATGTGTTCGTAACTGCCTCCTCTGATCGCATTTTCTTAATTAGCAGTTTCTTTATGTAGCCCAATAATCCGTTTCCACGAGCTTGATGGTGTACTGTTTTTTCCAACAAACATTGCGACACTAATTCTATAAATTATACATTGTGTTTTGGCTAGGTATTAAGCGTTAATTTTTAACCTGGGTAGTTTGAATAGTTTTGGGGATGCGAAGAGATCTTACTTGCTAAATTTATCATACAGTTCTACCGATTACATTGGGGCTATTTTTCAAAATGCCTCAGCTCCGGCGCGCAAAATTCCGGAAAACAATTCAGCAGAGAATAATTCACTGCAGTATATGTTGCCGGCTGGAGTACATAACTATTTAAATTATTATTTATATTTCTTTGTGGTTGGGTCGTTGATGACCTCTTTCTAGCATATTGGATGTCCACCTAATGGTCATCCCTTATACACGTGTAGTATATATATATATATATATATATATATATATATATAT
>NC_068995.1:25795689-25796287 GCF_001194135.2 Octopus bimaculoides
TATATATATCTTAAACACATCCAGTTAAAAATTATCTTTTTGTCTATTTTTCTTCTCTTTATCCGCTACCATTCTCTTACGAAACTTCGATACGTTCGCGTTTATCTATGGATATTTACACTATTAAGGCTATAACCATACATGGATTTACACAGGATTGCACCTAAGTACTTATGGACTAACATCTACACTATCGGAAAGTTGAACTGTGAACTTCTATGCTTCCTTTTTCTTTTTCTTCATTTCTTTATTCATTTTCTCCTGTCCTCTATGTCATTGTTTCCGTATTTGTCTCCGATGACGGAATATCCCATATATTGGGATATCCCAGAAACAGCTGTAAGACTTTGAATTTTTTCTATAATAATAACGTATATATGACTTGAGATGTTTGTTTTGCCTTAACGTTTGTTGTCCTCTTTAACAATTATATGGATATAGATATATGTATGCATGTATGTACGTACGTGTGTGTGTGTGTGTGTGTGAGTGTGTGTGTGTATGTGTACGAATGTATGTATTTAGACGAGACGCAAGCCCGTCGCTGGATTACTCATTTTTGCCAGCTGAATGAACTGAACCAACATGAAGAGCAGTG
>NC_068995.1:25796597-25801949 GCF_001194135.2 Octopus bimaculoides
ACACACACACACACACACACACACACACACACACACACATACACACACACACACATACATACATATATACGTACAAACATACATGTATATGTGTGTGTGTATTTCTAAAGGGTAAAGACCCTCTTCGGTCATGAATGGCCATGGGATTGCATCTAGAAAATTACCCTCCGAAGCATAAGTCCGGGCAAGGTTGTTTATGGAAGACCAGCAGTGGCCCACGCATACCAGCCTCTCTCTCTCTCTCTCTCTCTCTCTCTCTCTCTCTCTCTCTCTCTCTCTCTCCACTCACCGATGTTTTCTATGGGAAACGCGAAGACCGATACAGCTTGGCACCAGTGACATCACAACGCATTTCTACGGCTGAGCAAACTGGATCAGCATGAAATAAAGTGTCTTGCCCAGGAACACAACACACAGCGCGGTCCGGGAATCGAACTCACTACCTCATGACTGTGAGCCCAATGCTCTAACAACTGAGCCATGCGCCTTCGCATTGTATTTATGTATAAACGTATATACTACATATGTTAATAACACCTAGAAGTTGCCTTTTCCACTCACCAAAGTGAATGAAGCTTTGGCCAGAAAGAACAGTTGTCATCAGACGGTATCCAACATCCATTGGATGATTTGACCCTGAACCGTAACGCCCTCCCATTTGTAGGTCATGATAGGTGGCCGAATCACTGCTCCTCATCTCCTGACTTTAACCTTAACTCCTTTGTCTTGCTCCAAAGCCAACAAGAAGCTCTTTCAGCTGCCTCTCCCATCCTGCGCACAACCACCCTTCGCGCCTTATCTCTCATCCCAATGGCTGTAAGCATCCTCCGTGCCGACTGAACAGGGAACCCCCTACAGTCAACCTTGACTATGAAAAGCCATAACTAGCAGCCCTTCTTCCTGCAATCCTGCAGAAAGTTCTGATATTTGGCATGCTTCAATTCATAAGGCTCATCACACACCCCCTCTTCCCGCGAGACTGTGAGCTCGATTAAGATCATTTTCTTGGCCTTTTCAGACTACAGAACCACATCTGGCCTCAGGGGTGTATGGACAACCTGAGGAAACCGTAGTCTTTCCTCCAAGTTTACTTTCATATCCCACGATTGGGATCCACGCAGCAAGCTGTGTCCTTTTTGATGACTTTACTGGCTTTTCTACCTCCTTCACGAACTTAATTGCTACTGTTGCCTTCCTCTGATGATGATGGATGATGTTTCTTGAGCCTTTCCTACTCAGGGAAAATGTTGGAAGCACCCTATCATGGTACCACTTTGTCTTCAGAAAATGTGTGCCCGTATACCTCCTTGACAAGATGCGTGCCAGTGTGCCTCTTACTCCACAAAGACTACACAGCTGGTTTCCCCCAAACCCTATTTGAGCAGGTTTGTTGGCGTCGGGAGTGTACCAGACACCGCTCACAGCAGGAAGGGGATGCGGAAAGGTTTCGGTCTCCTTTAAGTTAACTATCTCAATTTATGCTGTTGGACACCTGAGTTATTTTTCTACCTTTTCTTCTTTAATAATTCGAATTACCTTTGGCGAATTTTTACCTAAGTCTTTTTCTATATTTAACAATGTAATTTCTACAACAAAGATCATAGTATCCTATATGTAATATGTAAATAAATTTGGAAAATTTACACCAAGTTCTTTTGAAACCGCCTCATTTTCTCCTTGAAAATTGCTGACAGTTATCACCTTGGTATTTACTCTTTCTCTTAATTGGATGTTTCAAATTCAAATTATCCCAAGATAGACTTCTGATTCTTGGATGAACGCATTTCCTGCGAACTACGTCCCAAATACTTTATCAGTGACGAATATTTCATAACTTCTCAAATAATTCTACCCAGAAGAATTATTAAGACCTTTTTTTATATTCTTGAATACCAATACGTTTATAAACATAAGACTGTAACTAATTAATCTACTTTCGTGATTTTCATTCGTAACACGTCTACAGAATTTCAGAATACTCTGTAAATGAGAAAACTCATATCTACATAAGAACTTTTTATAACGTATTTAATTTCATATGTCAAATTTATATAAGGAAAATTAAGATTGCTTGACAGTAAAGAGAACAAAATGACAGTCTTCCTAAAGTTCGACTACGTATTCAGTCACTGGCTTTTGGTTTATGTCGATAATCTTTTTTCCATATGCTCCATGTCTATAACCGTCAACAATAATGAACTTATACCACATCTCTTCAACATTGATATGCCCTTGGACGTGTTTGTTGATGTTCCAGGTCACAACGATACGTAAGCGTAGCTTATATATAAATGCCCCCGAGGACTCTTTCCTTTACACTTATTCGTACATCGTCATTTATTTGACAATATACGTTTGATCAAAACCAAAAGCAAATTTGGCCTATCCGATCTTAAACTAACTTTTTCTACGTGTTTTCCTGTTTGATGTTAATTTAAGCATTCTTAATAATGCGCATAGATAGAGCCCACGCTTGGACACGAAGTCAAACAAAAACGAACGCTTCCCAGTGTATCATTTCTCGATTCCTTTTTTATTAAACTTCAACTCCATTGCTTTTATGAATTGTGACAATACGTGATGTGTAGTGGCCTTGAAAATAAAAGTTTAGCAAACTGGAAATAGAGCATGTATTTTTTACTTCGTTTCTTTTTTCTCCATTTCAGGCATTAAAGTTCGCTTAGCAGATGGACCAAATGAATCTTCTGGTCGTGTAGAAGTGAGCAGTGACGGTGTGGAATGGGGAACAGTTTGTGATGATCTATGGGACAAAGATGATGCTGATGTGGTGTGTCGAACTTTGGGTTATATCTGGGGAAACGTAAGTACATACGCTATAATCCAATATAAACCTCCTTTCAATTTCTTGTGCAATTATTTGACAATTATTATTAACACTGCTTTAAAAATACTCGTGATGAAGAATATCTTTATCCATCTGTACATGTATTGTTAATTATGTTATAGCAGAATTTATATATAATTCTGTTAATGTTGAATAGTTTGGTGTATATACGTGTGAGTTTTTTAATGTATGAACCTATGTATATGTAACCTTTCTCTCCTTCTTACATTTAAATCTTCAATTTCCTTCAAAACAGTTTAATTTTAAAACTAAGCCCACTAGATCTTCATTCTTCTCACAAGAAAATTTCTGCAGATTACGTTCTAACCAGAATTCTCATTTTTCTATCGAATATAATTCAAATTCGTTTTATGATTTTAAACCAATTCGACTTCGTAGTTCATTTTGATAAATACAGGACAAAACCAATAATTTGGTAGATACTTTTCAACTTATATACCCATTCTATTAGCATTCGTTGTCTTATTTTTACCCCTCCATTTCTCATTCTCCACATCATTTAACATCTAACTTCTGTTTTCCCTATACATGCTTAATTATATATAAGCATGTTTTCAGAATACCTTAAAGCAAATTTAAGATAGAAATAAAGCTATTACAGATAGTATATAATTTATTCGCACTGCTTTAAGAGATGTGCATATTAGTTTATAACAGCTCATTAAGTTTTCTGTGTGAATGCAGCCTGTAATAAACTGTATTAACGCTTATACATAGATGCATATATGTATGTATGTATGTATGTATGTATGTATGTATGTATTACATGCATTCATACAGGCACACATATATGTGGTTTAGTAATCAATCATACAAACGAATTCACCTAAGTTCGAGCTTTATATAAGAATGATAGCCGTACGTTCGTCAGATCTTCAGATGTGTACATTTACAATCTTTAGATGAACACTGCAAAGATGGTTACAAAGGATGTGTATTTTGCATACAAAACCTTTATGGGAAGGTAAACTTCAAAAGAAACTTCTAAAAAAAATGCCGTTATTATGTGGTAATACTTTAGGGGTAGTAATTCAGGCTTGAGAACCGAGGAGGTATGCCCTTAGTAAAAGAAAAGATAAGAACACGTGTAGAGACATAGAGAAGCGGAAAACTAGATATGAAAAGAAAGAGGGAGAAAAAGACAATAAGGAAGGAATGGGAAAAATGAAGAGGGAGAGGGAGAGGGATAGAAATAGAGAGAGAAGAGAGAGAGAGGGAGAAACGTACAATCAGCAAAAAAACGGATAAAGAGAAGCGTATGTATGTATGTCTCTTCAATTTTTTTATTATTATAAATCTTCCACTGAGAAGGGAACTGATTTCCGACAAGGAGACAAGGCTCTATCTTTGGGAAGTAGTTAACACAGACAAATTCACTTTTGGAACTTGAGAAAAGTCTTGCACGTTTTTACTGTTTCACTCACAGATTGGACTAGTAATGTACTAATCAGCCGGTCAATTTCTCTCCTGAAAATCCCAGTTTATCCAGATTCTCCTTTAAGCATTTTCTAACAAAATCTAGTGCTCCAATTATTATTGATATGAATATGAATTCAAAGTCTGGATATAGAATCCTGAGGTATCGAAGCAGTTCTCCAAAGATATCCACTTTTTTTTTTTTTTGATTTTCAAAGAAATATTTATATCTGCAGGGCAGCTATGACGGTACGTATCTTTGTGCCTCGGTCCCAAACAACAACACCTGGCCTGTTGTGCTTACATTTGACAGAAATTTTGATGGGAATATTCCACTAGTATTCCTTGAGTTGGTATTTATGAATGTATTCCAAAGCAGGGATTTTCTAAGTTTATTTCAAGACAGTCTTTTTTGCTGGTGGTATTGTAAATTGTTTTAGAGATAACATCGTGCCGCATAGAGAGATAGTAACCGTGATGACATTTTAGGACTGCTGCTAATCACATGAGTAATGACTTCCACAGAAACATGACATAGCCTATACATGCTGTTGAACCTTGGAATTACACGAGCATCACTGTCTCTCTTGTTTACCAGGTACTCTGTGGCAATCTCCTGTTCCTGGATTGCAAACGTATAGCCTTCAAAGTGTGATGTGATGTAGTGGCCATGTATCCAAGAGAGGCTGCGCTTCGTGTTAATTTTACTATCTCCTTCAAGCTTCCGAGCAACATATAAATACATGACCGTTTTTTGTATGCTGAGTGCTTTCCATCCATGTCATCTTTGAGATAAGAGAGCCCAGCTGTTTTGGGGCTGTATAGGAGATCATCAGGAAGAGAGTGTTTCTTGAGGAGTTCACTGCCAACTCTTAAAATGTTGCTCACTTTTCAGGACTGCATTAATATATTTATTTTGGCTGCTGTTGTTTAGCAAGTGCTACCTGAATGATACCATACGGGATTCGAAGACGGTCTGCACTGATCTCAGGCCTCTACCACCTTCATTTCTTCTTAGGTAGAGCATGTCAACATCACTGTTTCTGTGGAAGTTCCCAGTTATTGTCAGG
>NC_068995.1:25801959-25806768 GCF_001194135.2 Octopus bimaculoides
GCATGTCAACATCACTGTTTCTGTGGAAGTTCCCAGTTATTGTCAGGATTTTGCGGGTTTTGATATCTATGGAGTGGATTTCCTCTATAGACCAATCGAGTGTCTCAAATGTTAAGATCAGTACTGGCACTACAGATGCATTGTGGGATATTGTTTTGTTGTAAGAAGAGAGTTCCGACAGCTATATTTTCCTAAGTCTGGTGTAATATTCTCGGGTCACTCTATCTTTATTCATATGATACATTTCTGTCTATGCCCAGGTGCTTGTAACATTCTTTGTGTGGAATGGGGCAGATAGAGAGACCGTTGATGCACAGGTTTTGGGTTTGGGGGACTGACCTGACTTTCCTCATTCTATCACTAAATATGAACATTTCTCTTGGCCTTATTCCATGCTTATATCAGCTGAAAATGTTATTAATTCCAGTTGTTTTTTTTTTTTATTTTGGCATTGTTAACACTTTTAGCATAAATCTTCAAGTCGTCTACAAAGAAATTATGAGCTACATTGATATTTCTAGCAGTTGAAGATCCTAGCATGTAACCATTTATTTTCTGCAGTAGAAACGATTATGGATTCAGTACGAAAATGAAAAGTACAGAAAGACTATCTCCCTGGAATATTCCTTTTGTAATGCTTATACTATTAGAAACAATTATTCGTTCTCAGTTGTAAGGGTAATAATAGTCGTGCACGTCTTCCTATGTATGTATGTATGTATGTATGTATGTATGTATGTATGTATTAGGTGGTGAGCAAAACAAAGAAGACAAAGTGAGGGACAATTTTTAACAAAGGTGTTATTAATATAATGCCTGAAAAGAAGGGAGCGTTTTTGACATTTCGAACACAAGTCCGGTTTCGTATAACTGAGATGAGACAGAAACAGTATTAATACCCGAAGCCATCTTTATATCCAAATTAACGTGGATGCTTTGTTAGAAGGCAGAATACTGCGATATTCGCCTTAGACGACCTCTCATAAAGGCGTATGTTGAATAAAAGCACACACAAGTTGGTACATGAGAATTATCTGCTATGGACACCAGAACTGCCAGATTTCGTCATACTGCGTATCTTCAGGACGGCTGTCCGATCGCTACATACCGGCCAAATCTCACTGTCAATGATGTACAGAATTACAGTGACTTTTCAGGCACTGATACCTCAAATAGCCAGCAGGCTTATTAAAAATTAATTATTAGCGATGTATAAAATAATATAGACTAATTTTTAATTGACAGAAAGCTTCAAATGTGACCCAAGGGCCGAGAGTTTCATGCAAGCTATTTATAAAAAAAAATGATATCAAATATGGTATGTTCTTTTTAATATAGAATGGATTAAAATTATTTCTGGAAAGTGGAATGTTCGATAAAACTTTTTTAATTGAAGTGCTACGCGTATTCTGCCCCTTAAACAGACAGAATTCTCGGCAGGATAAAATGGCGTGTGCAAACATACAAATATATTTGTATATTCATACACACAAGTATGTATTCTATTGACACACACACACACACACACACACACACACACATACACGCATGCACATTCATACATTTATACATATGCATATATATACATACACACACATACACACTCTCACACACACACACATATATATTTCTGAGTCTGTTGATATCTGTTTTGAGAGGGAGAGCTCGTCCATTTTTTTTTTTTTTTTTGTGGAAGTGTCCCGTTTCGCTCGAATGATGGGTCCAAAGGATTGAAAGAGGAAACTACTCGGAATGTACTAAAGACCACGAGGTCAGAACGAACACCAGGCTTCTAATTTATCTGTGGTCGGAGATTCGCCTCTGAAAAGGGAATGAAGATTCATCGGACAAAAATTAAACGTACCACCAAAACAGTAATTCATGAGCAGTGCACTAAAAATGCAGATAAGGCCAAAGCCAGGTTGCAAACCAGAGTGCAAATGAGTTTACTATGGGAATACAGTCCCAAGAAGCACAAACAGTGTCCATGATTCAAATTCCTTCCAGCGAGCAGTGAACGGGCTTGGGATCCACTTTACAAGGAAATCTGCAAGGCTTAATACAAAACCCTGGGTACCTAGAAGTATGACAAGCACCCAGAGGCTTGGGGCGAAATAATATACAGTATTAGCAGACAGTACTTTGGTGTTAAAGAAGCGAAGAGCAAGAAACCGACCGGAAAGAATAAGCAGCAAAGGGAGATGGGATCCAGAGGATATAGAAAGAGATGCCTGAAGAAACAACTGCAGACTTCAAGTCCCGAGGAGAAAGAAGTTTTGTTGCAGATTCGCAAAGACCTGAAGAAAAACAGCACAGCGCCCTCAGCAGTGCAGACTACTTGAGGAAAAGTAGATTTATACCGGAAAAAGAGCAGGACCGGTTCTTCAATGAGCCGCTCAAACACGCTAGGAGCCTCTTTGATCGACCACGGTCAGATGTACTAGACATTGAGAAAAAGTCTCTTGAAGCTCACCTGAGAAGACGTATTCCGACCCTAAACGACAACAACCACTTGACCATAATACAAACTTAGTGTGGCCAAGTCGTCCTGGGGTGGAATTCAACAAACCTCCAACACGTGCTGAAGTAAGGAAAGTTGTCAATAAGACAAGGAACAAATAAGTTCCTGTATAAGAAATGCCCAAATATTCTGAAATGGTTGCATGCAAGATTCACACTGGTTTGGAAGAATTGGATGAAGGAAAATGGATTGTACATACCAAAGAAACAAGACACAAGGAATCAACCAATTCCGATTAATTTCACTCCTGAATGTCGAATGGAAAATATTCTTCTTGATAATGGCTCTCAGACTAACCAATTATCTACTCCATAATGGCTATGTAGACACGTCTTTTGAGAAGGTTGGTGTGCCAGGGATAGTTGTATGCCTTGAACATGGGAACATGATCTGAGAATCTATTCAGAAAGCAAGAGAGAATAAGACTGGCCTTGATGTAATTGGTTAGATCTAAAAAACGCGTATGGCTCTGTTTCACATCAGATGATTCAGCTGACACTCCAGATGTATCATGTACCGGAAGCAATGCGCGAAATGCTTGATTCCACTTCTCGGGATTTCAGAAGCAGTTCAGCCCCAAGAGATACACAACTGCCTGGGCTAGATTGGAGATTGGAATTGGGATAGGTTGTGCAATGTTACCAATACTCTTCGTGATGATAATGCAGGTAATTCTTAGGGCAGTAGAAAGCAAAGCAAGTGTGGCAGACCTTGGCAGTGGATGTAAGGTGCCACCCCTGAAAACCTACATGGACGACACTACTATCCTTGCATCATCAAAGGAGTCAGAAACCTGGAATCTACTCATCCAACTGGACGAGTTGATGGTCTGGTGTGGATTGGCTTTCAAATCCAAGAAATCTAGGAACCTCTCCCTAAGGAAAGGAAAAATGAAGGAAAATATTAGCTTCAAAGTCGGTGGCCCAAAGTTTCCTACTGTATCGAAGCAGCCAGTGAAAGAAAGGCATGGTCTGTCACAAACTGTGCACACAAAAAGGTCATTGTGATCCGTCTTCTTGATCGTAACATTATTCTTGAAATCTCTCTTGAGTCTTGCATGCGTTTTCCTGGCCTCTTCAAACGCTTTCACTCCACACTTTTGTTTGCCATCCAGTTCGATCCGAAACAAAGGGTTTCTATGTCGTCTGTAAATATACAGGGTGCGTACGGTATTTCAGAACATTGGGTGGGGGGGTTGCTGCAATTTTTGCTAAATCTGTATAATCTTTGCTTCAGAAAATAATAATGGCAGAACCTCAGCTTACTCAAGAAATGAAGAGGCATGCTGTTATTGTGGTTATAAAAGCTGAGCATAGCCATTTAGAAATATCTCGATTTTTAAAAGTTGCCAGATCTTTCGTAAGGTGCTACATACTGAAGATGGAAATGTATCACCAGTATCAAAGCATTTAAAGCATCTTAAACGCCCTGAAATCATCAGAACACATGAATTTATCAAGCAAGTTCAACAGACCATTGATTACAATCCCAGAAAGTCCATGACGTCAAACGCAAAAGATCTCCACATGTCAGAAGGAACAGTCAGAAATGTTGTCCACGAAGACATATAAGTCTTATATGATGAGGAAAGGTCAATTTGTCAGAAAAGGCAAAAGAAAATCGCTACACTCTGATCTAAAAGACTCTTAAACAAACTGAGAAATCCAGAAGAAGATTTGATTTCGTTGTTCGCAAACGAGAAAAACTTCGACAAAGATAAAAAAAGTTAACAGAAGAAATGACAGATGTTTATATACATGCACTTCCGAAGTTCTGAGTGTTATGCATACAAAATTTCCTGCAAGTGTCATGGTTTTAGGGGTTGTCAGCAATGAAGGACATGTGATGCTTCCTTACTTCTTTCAACAAGGCCTTAGAGTTATCTCTGCCGCCTACATTGAGGTCCTGGAAATAATTAAACCCTGGATAGACTGTAAGCAACGGGAGGTCATATGTGTTTCAGTAAGACTCTGCACTATCAAACATGACTCTAGTAATTCAGGAATAGATGGCTGAAAATGTTCATGATCACATAACCCCTAACATTTGGCCTCCTAATTCCCCAGATCTCAATCCATTGGTCTATTACAGTGGAACATTGTTGAGAGAGAGGTCAATGGACACGCCCATAACACCAAAGATACTTTGCTAGCTGCCATAGTCAGAGTAATGTCCAAAATGAACCAGGACCACTTGATTCGAGCATGTAGATGATTTAGATCTCATATAGAAGCAGTTGTTGAAGCTGAAGGTGCCTTTGTTGAATAACATTATAGAAAAGAAAGTTT
>NC_068995.1:25806925-25813745 GCF_001194135.2 Octopus bimaculoides
ATATATATATATATATATATATATATATAATGGAATAAAAACGCAATGGAGGACAATAAAAGTAGATCTAATATATAAATCCATTGAACTACATTTCACATGTTTTTCCACACAATAAATACCACATACATACCTACATACCTACATACATACATGCATACCTATACGTATGTATATGGACGTATATATACGCGTGTGTATGTTTAATTATGCTTCTGCCACACATCTAACTCTATTGTCACTTCATTTTGACTCAATATATATCGTAGATATCAACAATACCCTGTAATAGATAAAAAGAAAAAAAAAACACCATCAATAAAATATCAGTTTGAGACAAAGTCTTCCCTTGAATCACATCATACAGATAACATTGATATTTAGTATGAAACTAAGTCATTAAATATTAGTCATTTGTTCTATTATAATAGACTTTTTCTACACAACGTATTGAATACCATTTTTGTTCATGAAAACATAAATTGTTGTTGTTGTTGTTGTTGTTGTTGTTATATGATGGATGTATGTATGAGTGTGCGCACGTGTGTGTGCTCACACACACACACACAATTAAATAAACATATATATATATATATAATCACCTACAGGGTCTTCGAGATGCTGCATATGGAGAAGGTACTGGACCTATTTTCATCGATAATGTGCTTTGCTCAGGCAAGGAGAGTCACTTTTATCAATGTCCACATAATGGCTGGATGAACCATAATTGTAATCACAATGAAGATGCAGCAGTACAATGCTTCAACTCATCAGGTTAATACAGCTAATTATTTTTTATTATGTACTTGTGTATGAATCTTTAGAATTAAAAGAATTTGGATAGTGTATTACTGAATGCATAGTTTAAGCAGTTTTAGTCGTCTATTCAGGGTGATATGTTAGTGAATAAGTTTAGTCTGGGACCTGAGTTAACATTGAGGAAGGATGGGTTAAATTTCCGAAGTGAAAAATAGTTATGTGGCAAATTGTGAAGGAACGGGAGCAAATAGTGTTACTCTGCTCTCCACCTCTTCTTTAATGCATATTAATCTTCCACGTATTGACTTTACCAAAGTCAGCTGTGAACTGGAAGGAGTTCTTTAAAAAGGCCTTCCTTTGCCTCCGCTTCTCTTTCTGCTTTTTCCGAAGTAATTCTGCTCTGCCGAGCAGGTTTCTTGCATGCTAAGATGGTTTAAAGCTACTTTATTTTTATCATTTGCTTTTTTTCAGCTTTGCTTCAGCTGCTTAGCTCTTTCCTGAATCCAGCCATCTGACGCTGCCTCCTACTAGTGGGCGATCTGCTCGTTGCTTTTGTTTTCCCTCACACCAAAAGTATCTTGGAATGCCTGGTATACCACTTGCACAATGGTTCATGTCTTCCTGGTTGCGTCAACCTTCAGAATGTTGTCCAGGATGATATTCAAGTCCGTGTCGAATTAGACCCATCTCTGATCTGTAGTTGGTGGTTAATTCAGCTCTGGTTTCTTCTCGAAACTCTCGAGACTTTCAAATTTATCCACTGCTCTTGTGCACTGAGGAAGCTGAACATCTGGGCACTATAGTTTACCTCCATGACAATGAAAATATGACATGAATATAAAGACAAATGGCAATCATGTAATGATACACACGCCAACCAATAAAAGGAGTACCACCAATGAATTGGTAAACAAAATAACGATAACCATACCCAGTGCTTTAATATGTCATTCGGAGACCGTACTATAAAATTTATAGTAATAACACAAAATGAAGCTGCTTCAATGTATATAAGACAATCCCAAAATACTGCCTTATGGTTACAGGGATGTTAAACAATAGTTGCAGGGAAAAGGAATCGGTTTCAATAAACAACATACTCCACACCATGTATTGGTAACATGTTAATGTGCGCACGCACACACACACACACACATACACAAACACACACGTACACACACACACGTACACACACATACACACATTTTACAAAGTAATTATCTCATTACTATTTACGAAGATTTGCTATGATATAAACCATAGCTATAGGAATACTATACTGGGCTTCATTGAAACAACTATCTAACGAATTAAATTCGGAACTATCGATGCGAAGCACTGCATTAACAGCAGCTTGAATGGCAACCGTGTTTGTAATGATTTAAAAACCATTTCTTAGATGGAAAACTGTGGTTATTATGTATTTGTATCTATACATTTTTCTAGAATTATGTCTGAAAATACGAATTCATGTAATTCTTTTAATCAGAGAGATTTCCACAAAATTCTTACTTTCCTCTATTGCAGTGCGCTTGGAATCTCGCAGCGGAATTAATGCTGGAATCGTTATGATGAGAATTAACGAAGAATGGTTTATGGTCTGTGATTCGATGTGGGATGATATGGATGCTCGTGTAGTTTGCACTCAACTTGGTTTTGTTGATGGCAAAAGCATGTGCTGTTCTACACTTGGTAACAGAGATTCCCATGCAGTGTCCACTGTGGAAAATATCAACTGTACTGGTAACGAAAAAATCCTTCAGGATTGCAAACATACAAGAAGACTTTGGGGACGTTGTTACGATAATGCTGCTTCTGTAATTTGCTACAATACATCAGCGCAGGACGTTGATAATTGTAAGTCATTAAGGATTTACAAGAATTGAAAAAAAATTACGTGTGTGTGTGTGTGTGTGTGTGTGTGTGTGTGTGCGCGCGCGCATGAGTGTGTGCTGTTATGTGTATGTGTGTGTGTGTGTGTAGGCGCTGCCTGGTCAAATGCTTCAGAAATTTGCTTTGTAATCATGAGGCTCTAATTTCGATTCTGCTGCTTGGTATCTTTAGTAAAAGTCATTTTCCATAGCATCGCGTCGACCTATACCTTCTGGACGGAAAGTGTAGAGAAACCCGTCGGGTGCATTGGTTATGTAATGCAAAGGTCCAGCTTTGTCACACTGTGTCACGTTAAGGGCATACCTGTCTATGGAATAGTCAACAGCTGAAACACCTACCCGTTAATTTAATGACAGGTATTGCAGTTGATTGACCAACTGAGCACTCATGATCGGAATTCTGTTAACTGCATTGTATTTATTTTTCTCAAAAAATTTGGATAACCGCATATCATTGGAATTTTTCCATTTCTTGCCGTTTTACATTTTTATGTGCAATAATGTTAATAGATTTTCAACGTAATACAATGCAAATGTGAACATACTACATACGTTTTTTGCCAAATAGGACGTTCCTATGATATATTTTCCACGGCCCTGTTGTTGACATTCATAATCAGCATAACTACTTTCACTTTATATACTGATCAAAGTTAACCCAGTATTCTACTGAGACCGTCGCTCCTTTGCGTACTTAAATGATTTGCAACGTCTTAGTAGCTATCCATACGAGCAGACTCGCGCTTATCAGGAGACTGATCAGTTCTTCTTATCAATTCATATATTTTCTCTTTATTGCTTTTAGTCTTCTTTGAATTAACATCACCACACATTTTCCTGGTTGCATACGCTCTTCGAGTTTACTTTATTGTCTTATTAGCAACTTATTGCTATGAAAGCGACGCCTCCGTGTCTCTGAATCAACTTGAGTCCTTTCTCCTTTTACTTTTTCTTGTTCTTTGATATATCCCTTCATGGACTCCTTCTCTCACTTCTAACACAATTTTGATCTTGCTCTTATTTCTAAGCCCTCTATCGATTACCGTTATTTCCTTCTGATAACAAAGTGATTGTTAATGGAATTTAAATTTGTGTTGTATATACATTCGTTAACACCAACTTACTTCATACATATATGTACGTGAATTACACAAATACTGAGCACCATAAAAAATTCTGCACTTACTAAGCACCAAAACCCAGAAACAGCTGTAAAGTATTAGCTGTATCCTCCTGTCTCTTATTTATGAAGTTCGAATATGCACTCTTCTAATATCTACCGATGTATCTATGAATAACTGCTATGGAGGATTATTGGGATCCTGCTCTCTTTTATCTGTGATATTAGAGCTTTCTGGATATCCGCATTTCTATTAAGAACTATGATGAACTCTCGCCTTCTTGATTTTCTTGTTTTTCTGCTTAATTATATTTTTACTCACTTCTTTACACCTATTTTATAAATGCCTTGATGTCATTAACAACAGCCTATCCCTCTATTATTTTATTATACTTTAATTAACTCGACCGATACATTGCTTGTAGCCAACTCGTATTTGCTTGATTTCCGTCCGTCTTCCTTTGACTTAGGACCTTATGTATCTAGTTCGGTCTCAGCACTAATTAGCTGTATCTATTATACACGTTTTTGGCGTATTCTTACCCATTATATGTGTGTGATTTAATATATATTTGTGTGCGTGTGTGTATGTGTGTGTGTGTGTGTGTGTGCGTGCGTGTGTGTGTATGAGAGACAGAGAGAGTACGATTATGATTATGATTGCATAAACCGATCAATATCAAGGGATTTTATGGATATCAGACTTCAAATTTGATGAACGCCATAATTAAACCTTTGTAACATTGAATATTTCCTTCTAGAATTATTTATGTCTTTTTCTAATTAACATCAAATATCCAGTTTTGGAGGTTTCATTTGAAACTGACGCTACTCAAAATTCCGTCCTTTCACTCTATTATCCAATGTAAGTATCAGTACGATAATAAGGAAGTTCAAATCCTAATCGGGTATTCTTTTTAACCGAACAGGTTATATGACAGACTTTAGATGTGTTAATGAATATGCAACGTTTATTTGCTCAAAGGATAAATTAAGCAGCTCCCACGAAATGCAAAATATACTTTCACAATTTAATCTTAATATCAATAAATATGAAATACACTGAACTGCGAAAGAAACGTGAGACGTATGTGACTGTGAAATACGTTTTAATTTCATTATGTCAGAAATGAATTTTGCTAAATCTGATAAAGTCAATTTCTTGGATTACTTTGACCACAGTCTATAGGTCGCTGTCATGTGTTCTGCTAGTGGGCTGATACAGCACATCGAGATTGTAGGCGTGACATGTTCAATACCGTGTATGCGCTCCTTGGGTGTTCAAAACGGCCCTACACAGTCGGTACAGGGAGTGCATGAGGCGGTTCGCAAAAGCCATTGGCATCTGTGCCCACACCCTGAGGAAAGCTGCTTCCAGATCCACATGAGTTGTCGGACTTGTGATCACCTGGTTCAGCTGTCTCTGGATTTCATCCCACAGGTATTCAATTGGGTTCAAATCCGGGCTGAGAGCCGGCCACGGCATGGTTCTGATGCTGTACTGACGTGTGGGAGGGAGCATTGTCCTGCTTGAATATGTAGCTATGTTGACGCGCGAAGAAGGGTACGATATGAGGCCTTAGGATCTGGTCGATTTAGTGCTACGCTGTGATGCCATTCCCTCTGCTTGCACCAACATTTTGTAACACATAGGGCCCAATTCTCTGATTCAGGCCAATAGCACCCCATGATGCTTTGGCCACTCCATGGGTGGCTCTCCATGCTGCATGCGTCTCTGTAGGGTTCAACCCTCCTACACCATACCCTCATTCTGCCATCCGAGTTAGAAATGCAGATTTGGCTCTCGTTAGAAAAGACTATCAACTTCTATTGTTAATGCCGCCAATGTCGGTGCTGTGTTGTTCACTGCATTCGCGCCTGACGGTGGCGGGCGGAGAGGACAAACCCTCGCGCAGGACGACGGCAACGCAGGTTGTTGGCGGGTAGTCGACGTCATACCGTGTCGTCGCTGATGGGTCGCTGTCCAGTGCCAATGGTCTCGTGAGCTGTCACGCTGGTCAGTCTGAAGCGATCACGGAGATGTTGCAGGTGGATGAAGCGGTCCTGCCTGAGCGTGGTCACCCGAGGGTGCCCTCTGCGGGCACGGTCTGCAGTGCTGTTGTTGTTGTACGGCTGTTGCAGGCGATCGATGGTGCTGACATGGACATTGTAAGCATTCACAACAACCAGGGCATGCTGTCCTACTTGCAATCGGTCGATAGCTTGTTCTCTCTGCGCTGCTGACAATCGGGTCATACCTGATGCGTCCAAATTACGAATTTATTTTGCATAAACTATACAAAGTTAAACAGAGAAGAGACAGCACAAGGACAAACAGGGGTCGGGAACAAAACTCGAATGATATGGCATGATGTACAGAAAGATTACAAATTTATGACGATAGTATATCATACAGCGAATGAAAATAAGGAGCGAGCGACCCCACGAACCACATCCATTCACTGAACCGATTGGTAACCCTTTGTGCTCTCGTTTAATTAGGTCCTTTCACTCCCAACATTCGCGCAACTTTCTTCCATCTCTTTTCATACTTACTTCGTGGCAGACTTACTTTCCTTCTAAGGTAGAAGAAAAAGAAGCTTACTAAAGCAAGGCCGGAGATGAAGGTGTATGTCATGATACCGTTCACACGTGTCTTCCACACTACCTCTTTTGCTGTAGCCACTACAGCTAGGAAACAAGCCTGCCCTTCTCTGTTTAGGGAAGGCGGTGGAACAATCTTAACTATCGACACGGTTAGCAGTTGTACTCTTCCTAGTTGTAACAGCAATTGTTCGACATCAAACCCACAGTTCCAAGAGCCCTGGCCCGAATGTTCTCCGGTACAAACTGGCATGTTGACTATCACCCAAGCCCAGAGTTGTCCCCTAGTCCGTTGTCACACTTCGTCTCTACCAACCCTCTATAGAGTGCTGAGGTGGAACCTCCGCTGCCGGCATTACTCTCCGGGAGAGAAGTACGAGTGTCTGACTTGGTCTATACTTGATCCCCGGTTCCAGTTCACCGAAAGAAGTGAACCTGGAAAGTA
>NC_068995.1:25814368-25820319 GCF_001194135.2 Octopus bimaculoides
CAAGACATACAGCAGAGGCAAGAGTGGACATCCTTGACGGACCGAGCGCCTGATGCAGAACGGCTCCGAGAAGAAACCGTTCACCCGAACGACCGACTTGATGTTGCTATATAAAGCGTTGATCCATCCGCGAAAGGTTGGGCTAAATCTGCCCGTTGCGAGGACCGCCGCCGGATACTGATGGTCTACCCTATCAAAGGCTTTATATTGGTCTAAATGGACCAAGCCTTACCCTAGCCAGTAATTCTATTAACCCTCTCTAAGATGGAGATTGTCGTGTATAGACCTACCGGGGTTGGCGCAGGTTTGCGCCTCTCCGACAAGTCTACCCACGACTCGTGCCAATCTTTTTGCTAGTACTTTGGCCAAAATCTTCAACTCTGCGTTAAGCAGAGTGATGGACCTAAAATTATCAATTACATCCCCCCTTGTTTGAGTCCTTTCTAAGTAGCACCACTACCCCATGGCTCACAGACTTAAGAATACTCCCGTACTGCTGCCAGTTGGTGTAGACGCATGCTAGTAGGTACCCAAACAAGTCTAGCATACTATAATAAAGTTCATAAGGGAGACTATCTCGTCCCGGCGACCTGTCCCCACCACAGTCGACAAGGCCTCTTTCACTTCCTCGGCTGTGATTGGCCCTTCATAGCATTCCACATCCCACCCCGAGAGGCCCGGAAAACCGACGAGGAGGTCCTCTCTACGTCTCCTCCCTCCCCGAACAGCTGAGCGAAATGGTCGCGAAAGACCTTACACATTTCATCGTGCACTCATGCTGGTCCGTCAAGGACCTTAATGTGGCATTATTGACACACTGCGTCTCTAACACATGAGCCCATTCAGCAACGTTAATTTCCTCTCTGACAATGCAAAACTTGTATTTAACTTCGAAGTGATGGTTGAGTGCCATTCTCGCTGCCAGACTTCAATGTCGTTTCTAGATCATTCTAAGTATGATCTAGAAGACCCATTGCTATTTTACTACGTCCACTGTGGAACATCCAGGTAATCTAGTTTATATCGATCTGCCAGCTGAAAACGACTAAGCAGATCGTTGAGGAAAGAGTTTCCCCTACGCGTGCATCGCAAATTGCGTTGAAGTCACCTAATAACACTAATGTGTGTGACGTACCAAGAATATTCTCTAGGCTTCTGAAAAGGTCAGACTGTCTAGTCCTGCAAGGGGCACAGACAGCTACCAAACTGAAAGTCTTACCACTTCTGTGCGTCACTTCAAGGACGACCAGCCTGCCCTTCGTGTCAACAAAGTTTATTCTTGAGTAGAATTGCGACTCCTCTCCTCTCACCACTACCACCTCTAGGTTGACATGGAGAAATAACTTTCTCGTAGTTGTTTAGGTGAGGTGAAAAAAAATAAGCCGGCAATCCACTCAGTCTGGTCTTAGTAGTGACTATTACATCTAAAGGATGCGACCTGAGATCGATAAGGAAACGTCTTTGTTTCCAATCCGACCCCAGGCCGCGAAATTTATACATCCTAAGTTAAACGAAAGCATAAAATGTCACATTGCCTTCAATTGTAGTTAATGGTGTATCCTTTATTAGCTCCTGGTAAAGTGAGTATAATATATCTCTCAACCAAGGGCCAACGTCTTTCGGATATGATTTTTTTTAATTGACTATGATTATCTTTCTCAATGATAAAGAATTTTATGCGGATGGGAGTATCAGAATTAAACGGATGATTATATGCTTTAACATTTTTAGTTTTGTTATTTCTGTTTTTTAAAAGGTCTATTTTAGTGTTTATTGCCGTTATAGCTATGGGGAGAATTTGTGTGTCAACTTTGGGGAGTGAAGAGGGTTAGTTTGTGTGTCAGCGTTGGAGAGTGGGGAGGGGAGAGTTTGTGTCTTGTGTATGTGTTTCTGTGAGGGCAGTGTCTGGGCTTTTTTCTTTTTTCTAAGCGAAACAGTAGTCCGCTTATTTTTGTCTTCGTCTTTTTCTTCATCTGTGTTCTTTCTTTTGGTCAACGAGGTCTCTCCCTCCTTCTTCGGCACCACTTTAGCCAGCAGTGGAGGTGCGACTTGTTTTTCTCTTGGTGGGGGAACAGATGTTTCCACGGTTGATGGAGGGCATTTCACTCTTATGTGGCCCTTCAGGCCACACTTGTAGCACCGAGGCTTCCTGCCCTCCACCGCAACTCTCAACTTGGTGTTTTCCTTCACGTAATTATGTCTGTAATATCTTCAAGTTCCTCTGAGGCAGCCTGGATTAATATTTTCAGTGTCTGCCCCATCCAGTTGTGTTTTAGGAATTTTGTAGCTTTGAGGATTATGATTTTTCTCCTCCAAGCCCAGAAGGATGACATCTCTGATCCAGGCAACATCTACGTCAGGTGGTATTTCTCCTACCCTAACCCTAGAAGTGCGTCTTCTAAGATATATGGGTAGGAGAACCACCTCAACTCTTTTTAGTGTATTTGTGGAATGCTGCTTGGCTATCTCTTCTTACCGAAACTGCACTTCTACTGTCCCGTTCCTTTTCGCCCTGGCAAGATAAAACACATCCTGCCAGAGTGGGCGAAGGCATTGTTTCATAGCGTACTTCGAAACCAAGTCGATTATTTTATTCATGATGACAAAAGTCTTGTAAATAATTGTATTATTTCTCAGGGAGGGGTTATTTTAGCTTCGTGTCCCTCCCTTTTGAGTAAACCTTTGTGTCTTCCTGCTACAAATTGAATTTTCTCCTTCGCCACACTGGTGGCCGCCGCGAAATTTATTGTCTTTTTCTCATTCCTTTCCAAGCTTTTTTTCATTATTCTCATAGTTACTCTCCGTAGTCTGGGTCGTGTCCTGGTTCTTCTCCCGGTCCGTAATCAAAGTTTCCAACATTTTACCATCGAAAGCATGTTTTGCAGGGGAGAAGCGCAAAACAGTCTGCAAAAAGTAGAAAATAAGGTTTCTAAACAACAACAAAAATCCAGCTGTAACAAACCAGCAGTAACAGCAGCAAAAAATTCAACAAGCACAGCAATCAACAGCGAGAGGCGTCCAAATTTCGAATTTATTCTTTACTAACCACACAGGGTCGAAGTACAGAGGGGACAATACAAGGAGAGACAAAAAAACGAAGTGGGGAAAAAACGAATGAAAAACAATGAAATGTGAAAAATATGAAAGGTGAAATCACAGCCACTCGAGCCTCACATCCAAAGTGGCCTCACTGAACTCTTTTTAAAAAAAAAAAGTTTATAGCTTGAGTCACTTTATCTCTTTTTTAAAACACTTTTTTTTTAAAGAAAACAGTCAACCTCAAGTTTGTTCAATACAGTGTGGTCAATAACCAGAGTTAGCAAATCAATCACTACTTCTACACACAACGATCCAACGTCCGACTCACACGTCTCTCTCAACACACAGTGCCTTTCCCCATTGACGAGTACACATCTTATATGTGAGGAAAAATCCCCGACATGCGCGTTCACCCTTATTACTGACTTCATTTTTAATCGTTTTTCTATCTCTTTTGCCTTTATATCGTGCATAAATACGAAAGCCATTTTGGGGGTACGGAGCTGAGAAGTTTGATTCTTCTGTATGTACGTTTGTATATTTGTAGGTGCAGGGTTGGGATTAGTGACTAGTGGGGCAGGACGTAGATTGCCGTAGGGTGAGGGAAGAGTGTGGGTAAGTTGGGGGCTAGTATCAGAGGAGTGAGTCTTCCTTTTTTCCTCTTTCTCTTGGAAACCGTCCACTATTCGTTCTCTTTTGATTCATCACTTCATCTTCTTTTCCTCCGCATTTGTCGTTGCAGGCGGCAGATACGCGATTTCCTTCACCACTGGTGGGATCACTGGTGCTTTTGCGGGAGGTAGAGGGCATTCTGCTCTTAGGTGACCCTTCTGGCCGCACTTGAAGCAACGAGGTCTCCTGCTCTCCACCACAACCCTCAACCGTTTTTCACCCACCAAAATGGTGTCTGCGGGGCAGCTTGGACATTCATTTCCAGTCTCTGCCCCAGCCAGTTTTGAGTTGGCATTCTTGTTGCTTGGAGGATTAATATTCTTTCTTCCAAGCCTAATGTTATGGCTGCCACCAGCCAGGCAACGTCCAACTCAAGTGGGATTTCATCCACCCTTTCCTTGGAAGCACGCCTTCCAAGATAAGTTGATAGTAATATTATCTCGTCTGTCTTCAGGGCGGCTATGGAGTGTTGCCTGACCCTTTCCTCTGTGTGAAAACGTACCTCAACTATCGCATACTTGTTGCGCCGGACCAGATACTTGATTTCCGACCAGATAGGTCCCAAACACTTCATCCCTCTTTGCCAGTCGATTTTATTAAATATGACCTGTCGTCACCATTTTTGCCAGCATATCTTGTGACACTTCACTGGGAGTGGTCAGTTCAACTACATACCCCACCTTCTTCATCATGTTTTTATACCTTTTCACGTCTTGCATCTTCGACGTTATATCCTCCTTCACAGCACCTGTCGCGACCGCAAAACCTTTAACACTTTTTTCGTTTTTCTTCTCTCCATTTCTCTTGACATCTCCTCCATATTAATCAGAGGCTCCACCATTCCACTTTCTGACGAATCAGAAAGACTCAACCTTTCACAATCGAAATTATTTTCGCTAACAAGCGTTTCTTCCCTCAATCAAAGGAAAACGATAGTAAGACCGCCGCAAAGCAGCAAAACAATGGTGCACCAACAACACACAACAAAAACAATGCTCAACAATTCAACAACTGTAATACAACAAGCAAACAAGCGATAACGACCGCAAACAAGGATTACCAACTCTTAGCGGACGGATTTTGAATGCCAGGAACACGAAGTTGATTTTTATACCCATAACCTCCACGAGATTCACGTTCATTTCGGTTTTCATGACAACTGTTTGCCACCCACGGCATTCAACACAGTTGTGTTTTGGCATCTCGTTTCAGGAAAAGTTGAAAGGTTACCTGCAATTTGGGTCCCAGCCATAAACTAGCATGTCTTGGAATATTTACACTTACATCCCCGAAATAAATTTTCAGAATTTACAATATAAAAATGACATTTGAAAAAATGCCGTTTCTTTTGCGGTTCAGTGTAGATACTTCATAAGATCAATATCATGTTCTTGCTCACAGGTAGCACAATGTTCAGTTCATATTTTAAACTGAAAAAAGAATTATTTGAAAATGTTTAAAATGTAAGTACTGAACCAGCTTTAAATATTGTATTTTGAAAAGGAAAAATCTTTATCTCCCAGCATATTGTTGATATATACTACCCACTTGTGAGATCAGGACATCTCCAAAGTAGTGCTACGGGCTGTAGCACTACTTTGGAGATGTCCTGATCTTTCGAAGAAAGAATTTAATTTCATTAATGTTATAAAGGAATGCTGTGTGGGTAAATGATGTCACCCACCAACACCGAAGGACATCTCCAAAGTAGTGCTACAGCCCGGTTTCTTTCGAAGAAAGAATTTAATTTCATTAATGTTATAAAGGAATGCTGTGTGGGTGAATGATGTCACCCACCAACACCGAAGGACTGCCATACACACAAAATTATTCATGTGCACACGTGCGTGCGCGCGCGCAAGCGTGTGTTTATCTGTGTATCTATGTAATATAACACACACACCGGTTCAATCGCACTCCTTCATTATTTAATTCCATAAATGTCATGAAGGATAGTTATTTAACCTATTGACTAATAATAAAGGAGTGGAACTGAACCGGTGCGTATGTTATTTATATTAGCGTAATGGCTCTCCCTGGACACTACAAAAGTTGTTTTAGTACATGAATTCCCATAAAAATTCTTACAAACAAAATGCCAAAACGAAGTACGTGTGTGCGTGTGCGCGCGCGCGTGTATGTGTACTATATATACACACAAGTATACGTACATATATTCAGTGACAAACACGCACACACACGCGCATATATATATATATATATATATATATATTATATAT
>NC_068995.1:25822712-25835137 GCF_001194135.2 Octopus bimaculoides
TGCAGAAATTGAAAAGCTATCCGAAAACACAAAATAAAGCAACAGACACAGGATATAACATTTAAACAATAACGAAAACAAAACGAAAAACGTCTTGAGAATTTTATTGATTAAATCGTTATTTTCTTTTGACTTTTGTTTTCTTGTTTTGCCTCCTTCCAAACCTCTGTTATTCCTATTCATCGCCTGTCGTATATGTCATCTCTACTTACAGATTTAACACTACACTTAGTGGGAGGAGATAAAAATGACGGTGCTGTAGAAATAATTTACGATGGACAACGCGGATCTTTGTGCGTGGAAGACTGGGATTACGGTGACGTTGATATTATATGTAAACAACTTGGTTATATAGGTGGAAGTTTCCAGCGATCGTTAAAGAAACGTTACAAGTCTACCATATTTATGTCAGATATGCGTTGTCTTGGTTTCGAGACATCAATATTTCAGTGTACCAATACTGGATGGAATATTACAAAAGAAGTTGGTTGTGGAAACAACCACGATGCCACTGTACACTGTTACAATAAAGGTACGTGTTTTTGTTTTCTTTCTCTTTCAGTAAAATTCTTTTGACAAAATATTTTGAATGACAGTTGATGATATTTTTTTCACATTCCACAATAATTACCCTTAGAAAAGTAGTAAGAAAACCTTTATACACGGTGAACAATTGAGATATTCTGTAATCCTAGCGGGGGTAAATTGGCTTTCATAAGGAAATTATATTTGTGAGAAATTATCGAAAGTCTTGAAATAATTTTTCAAGAATAGGAATACGTATCACAACATAATACTAACAAAAATAACACCATCTAACGATTGTAATCGGATTAAGAATGCTTAGATATAATGGAAATAGATTTCTGAAGTGTGAAATTTCCAGCACTCATATAGTTTACGTGCAGGATATACTCGTTTGATATACATCGAGTGAAAAATTTGAAAGAAATTTGTGCATTTAAAAAAACTTTCTACTGATACAGAACCTGAAATTTTGTAGGTTTCTCTCATTAGTGTTTGCAGTGGACCTAAAACGAGTTAAATACGTTTACAAACATGGTTTGACGAAAACTTCCCAGTTTACCGAAAAAATACACTATAGTGGCCACTACATATAATCTATTACAAGCCAACGAGTAAGTACTTACGTGGTTGCTTGTTCTGCTGGAAGTAGCAAACACATCTCCTTTCAATCACACCATATTGTCTTAAAAAAAGCAGAGCACATTCTATAACGTGGCCTGGGGTTCACTAGATAGAGAAAGATAGTATCGACGCAGCTGTGTAATCTTTAATCATAAATCTACTCAATCAGTGTTACTTGGGACTAAGCAACATCTACAGTCAAATTTATATGAAAAACGCACATTACTGTGTGTGTGTGTGTGTGTGTGTGCGTGTGTGTGTTTGTGTGTGTGTGTGATATTAAATATGAAAACATAAAATCTAGCTGCTGAAAACGTTAATCTAACGTCAGTTATTTTGCTGCGCTTTTATTAATCTTTTTCATATATATTAACATATTTGTTGAATATCCTGGAATCTTTCAATTAATGCCAACAACTTATAGTTGTAACTACAATCTCTCTTTCAGTCTTTTTATGCATACACACACACACACACACACACACACACACACACACACACACACATAAATAATGTTAGTGTGATAAAGTTGTTACTAAATAGAATACATGCACACGTACTTGAATGAAGATAAATATAACATTGATTTATTTTCAGTGAGAATAATTAACAGTGGATATCGAATACATTATCATGGAGTGTTGGAAATTAATACTGAAAACGCATGGGATATGGTATGCCCTGAGGGATTTGATGACATAGATACGCAAGTCGTTTGCCGTGAGCTCGGTTATAAAGGAGGAATTATGTTTCCCCGACGCACATATGGTTTTCTCGAAGACCACGGACCTTATTTAACCCGCCCACACCTTAGTTGTACTGGCAATGAAAGTTCTATTTTGGAGTGTCCCTACAACACCAAAGCATTTTGTGCCGGTGAACCGTATAAAGACTATGTCAGTATTATGTGCCTTAATGACAACAGCACGCAGGAAGGTAAGATTAAAACATTTGCTCCCTCTTTCAAGAAATTTTTGGTTTTCTAATTATCTTCTTCCAAAATTTTAGTGTTCTATTCAGGAAATTAAATACGAAATATAATTATATGGTAGCAAAAATAAAATAATTTGTACGAATATGTGTTATCGGGTCAGATCTATATTTTGACCCGAAAGATATTGTTTCTGAGAACCCCATCACCACAGATGCATTATTCTGAACGCCCTTGCAGTGAATACAGCGATCTGTAACAGACCGAGATCTCTAAATATCAATTACTCTCTCCTCAAATAAACCAGTCATCCACAAATGGTCTAGTGCTGAGTATGCAGAACGGGCAGATTTTTATATATAAATATTCTCGAAACTGAAACGAAAGAAAGAGAATGGACTAGGCGAAGTAGGTGGATACACGTGGATGGAAAGGGTCGGTGAAGAGGCCACAGACCTGTTACGAAAGATTTCCAGATAGTGGACATAAGATAAAATAAGAACAATAATAAACGAGTGAAGAACGAATATATAGTGCGTGTGTTTATTTAGCAAAAAAAAAATGACCATCCTGAAATATAAGAAACGAAACTAAATCTCTTGTAATATGTTCGCAAGGTAACAATGATACAATGTTAGAATTTATAACCCTTGTGATAATCAAAGTACATTATTATTATTATTCACAATTCAATTTTCACTACAACCGAATAACTGTGGCTTCACTAATTTTCTGCACTACATCTTTTGTTTTATTTCTATCCATAAACAACAAGTGCTACCACACATGTTACCCAGTTTTCGAAGGACTCGATGTGTGCCCATCAATTTGCTGCACAAATAAATATCTAGGCCTCGCAGCTTTTTCAGTCTGTAGTTGATATCAACTACAGACTGAAAAAGCTGCGTTGATAAATTCAAATTATTAATGTATAAAATAATATAAGTTAAGTTCGGGCTACATAATGCAGTGACCAAAGAACATATTATCTTTAAGATTTTACGTGTAATGAGATGAAAAGTCAGTAATTTTCTTTTCAAAGAGTGCGTGAAAGACTTCGAAATTACTAAAACTTAAATGGATATTCACAGTGATGAGTTACTCTAATTTTAACAGCTATGGTGATAACTCCGGACATTCTTCGGTCTTATTAAACATCCTCAGAAAACGCGTAACTAACAAATGCTTTTAAGAATACATTATTTTCTGAAAATAATTATTGACTTGGCAGCATAAAATAATGACATTAGAAAATTACCCAGGAGTGACTTCTGCATAAAGAATATATACTCAAGTGCGTGCTAACATATTTAATGGAATGAGTCAAAAAAAATTCTCATCAACTGATTTAGAAATGTTTAATCATCAATACAACCTCTTTCTGTAATTTTCAATATTATTTTGTCTGCTTCCCTTTCTCACTTGTCCTCTATCTTTTCCTTTTTCTTCTACTCTTCATTCTTGTCACCTCTTTCTCTCTCTCTCTGTGTCTCTCTCTCTCTCTCTCTCTCTCTCTCTCTCTCTCTCTCTCTCTCTCTCTTTCTGTAATACATTCTTAAAAGATTACATTCATGTATTCACTCCGTTTAATTTTGGATGGAAAAATTAAGTTTTGTCTTTGGACATCTTAAAATGTTCATATTTTGTAAATATTATTGCTACAAACACAAGGTGTCTTTTTTCTTATTGGAGGAGAGAAAAAGTATGCACGTTATGTTAGTGGTAGCACGAATATAAACAGAAAAGCCAAAATGAAATTAGTAAATAAACGCATTTTGAGGTCAGTAAATGGTAAATTACACCATAGAATGTAAATATTTTACACTGAGAAAAATTATACACCATAGAATGTAAATATTTCACACTGAGAAAGACTATACTTTTTTCCTTTACATAAAAGTAATTTTCATGTACTAGCAACGCAAAAAACCACTGATCTTGACATGGATGAACTGACAGAGAAATCTACTTCGCAAAGTTTTGTGACCAAGACTTCTGCATCTGTCTTGAAGTTTTAACTCAAGAATTAGAGAAGAGAAAAGTTGCCTATCTATTTATTGCTAAAACTGAGGAAGTTTACTCCAGTCATTATAAAAGTTGCAGAATTGTGTGCCTGGTTTTTAAATCTGAAAACGGTATGAAGATGTAGGCTGAGCCGGTGCGTAGCACACATTCCCATACACTATTAGTGCAATAGATAAGCTGGTGTATTACGATGATCACAGCTAATGATAATAAAACTAATGTTAACTCCGATTCGGAAAGTGGATAATCGCCGAGCTGGTCAAGAATAACATGCTGTCAGCTGGATTTGAATGGACACAAACATACTGGAGCAATTTCGATGGCAAGGACTTGAAACTGATTGTGCAAGGTAGACGGCCTAACTGCTACATGTCAAACAGTAAGAGCCGTCTGAAGGTTTTCTGCCTGGGAGATTTTGAGAAACAGAGGATGCATTCCTGATAAAACTGAGGAAAGGCTTAAAGCGCGACGATAAAAATCAGTTGTTCTTAGGGATGCAGAAATGAAACCAAAAGATTCACAAAAACACTTGTATGATTGAGTATTGATAAAAACTACACTACTAAAATTTAACAACACGAAACAAGTCCATCAAGAGAGCATGGTTTTCTGCCTCTCACATACAGCGTAAATTTGGATATTCCAGATCCCAATGGGAGAAATAGCAGGTAGGAAGAACAGTGGGATGTTCTGGTCCAAATTACTTCTGACTGTGTTCCTTATTTGTTTTTTTTTTTGTTTTTTTTTTAGCTTCCTTTTTTAATTACTTTTTAATTACAATTAAGTTTTATGTAATTACTAGAGTACCGGATACGTTAATAATGACGGAGGCTTTACTGAAATATGTACATGAAGAAAGTTGCTTATGAGAGCATGTGGATGTAAATAAAAATGGCAAAATAACAGGAAAATAAGTAAATTATATTTATCACTCCTCAAATATAGTACAGGTTTGATTACTTTTAATATGTATAATATGTTTAAATCAGGTTTTCAAGGGACAGCAGGTCTAGTTTATGCAAAAGCTACGTATTTACAACATAATAACACATTCCATGCAAAAGCTACAAAATACACAAGCATTATTCACATTCACTGCAAAAGTTCCCGAAGAACAATATTTTTCGTTTAGACATGATGAGACACCAACACACCTTAACAATCTTAAATTTCAATCTGTAATTTCAAATTATTTCTGCTCTTTGTTGACGAGTTATCTAAAGTTAGGCGTTATAGCAAGTCACTGGATTAGTCAATTATTTGGTGGAATTTTTCACTTTTATGTGTATTCTAATCACTGTTTTAAGAAAGATTAGTCCACCAAGCTAAGGCTACAGTAATGATGATGAAATCTCTTATAAATGTTGTCACGGCGAATCATCACCATTGTTATCAAGCATAATGGGACAAAGATGACAACAGATTCAACTTTCAAATAGCAAAAAAATAAACAGAACAACTATGTAGAAACGCTGTTACTGCGAGTAAGTGGAGGTATTGTTGGATAATTTAGAAAAGTTGTTACTCACATTAAGCATCATGAGACAAACAAAACAGCAGAACTAATTTTCAGATACAAAATATAAACAGAACTACTCCGGTTCGTGTCGAATGATTTAGAAAGTAAATCTTATAAAATGGAACGTATTCAACAGGTTAAAATACTTAAATGTTACTCACAAAAATATATATATATACAAAGACACATAGCATATTTTATATATATTGCTCTATTTTGTGTAATAGGTCTATTTAACTTGAAAAGTTTTAACATGTGTTCATATATATTTTAATATCTCTGCCGTTCAGCTCGTTTTTATAAACCTTTGATTCGTTTATCCCTGCATCTTTTGTAACACCTTTGTATTTGTTGTATTGAATGTATGAAAGGACCCTGGTGGTAATGATAAATGATAATAATAATAGTAATAATAATAATAATTATTATTATTATTATCAGCAGCAACAGCATCATTATTTCTAATTTAAAAGCAAAGCCAGCAACTTAGAGTTAACTCGTACTTTATTTTATAGACTCCGGATGATGAATAAATTAGTACTGGAGTCGAAGTATTGATTACTTCCCCACTCCTCAAAGTTATTGGTTTGGTGCCTAGATTAGAAAGACTTTCTAATGATAAGTACGGGAAATTATTTTTATAGTTTTCGCTTTTAATTTTTCTCGCTTTTTATCACTTACACTATTCTTTAACTTTCTCATTCTCTATTTTCCTCTCTCTCTCTCTCTCTCTAGAGAAACCACTCCGTCTCTCAGAAGATATAATTCCAGAAGCTGGAATGATTATTGTCAACAAAGACGGCGTTGATGGTTTTGTGTGTAACATGAATTGGCAAGACGACAATGCTCATGTTGTATGTAATCAGCTTGGTTATAAAGGAGGGATTTCACTTCGCTATGAAAGACAGGAAAGCGGTCCACTTTTTATACCAAAGGCTTTCAGATGTACTGGTTATGAGGCAAATTTAGACGAATGCAACGTTACCAATGAGGTTTGTGTCTCTGATTTCACAGCTAGTTCTGTTTCCGGCGCATTCTGTTATAATACACAAGGTAACTCTCTCACTCTTTCCACTATTTATTATGTACTACTTAATTTTCATATATAATTATTCATTGTCAATTTGATGATATATTCTTTTGGTTATTAGGATGATGGTTAGCACATCTAATATCAGCGTGTCAATTTTTAACTGTCTGGTGAATCACGTCCACATTTTGCAGAATTTAGTAGATTATTATTATTATTATTATTATTATTATTATTATTATTATTACTACTACTACTACTACTACTACTACTACTACTACTATTACTACTATTACTACTACTATTACTACTACTAACACTACTACTTTTGCTGCTGCTACTATTACATATACTATTATTATTGCTAATAATTGTTTCTGATACAGGCACAAATCCTGAAATTTGGGGGAGAAGTAAGTTGATTAAAATGGACTCCAGTAAACGACTGATACTACATTTTAGCGATCCTGGGAGGAGAACAAGAACAAAAGAAAATACTGCAAGTCATTTTTGTCGACACTCTAACGATTCTGCCAATCCACTATCCTTAATAATTTCTATCATTCTTTGGAAGGAGCATCAATCGTTACCATTGATCGCATACTTAACTGGTACAATATTTTATCGATCATAAAAGCATTAAAGGCAAAGTTAACCATGACGGAATTTTAACTCAGGACATAAAACGACAGAATAAATACCGAAAGGTATTTTGTCCGATGCTCTAAAGATTTTGCCAACCCATCACACTAGAAGGTATTAATAGTTATTTCAAATATAGGCATAAGGAATAGAATCTTGTGGGAGAGGATTAGTCCATTAAACGGGGCCACAGTACTTGACTTGAAGCTTTATTTTATTGGCTTCAGATGGATGAAAGGAAAATTTGACCTCGCCAGGATTTCAACTAAGAACGTAATTGACGGAGCAAATACCACCTAACATTTTCTCTGGTGCTACAACGATTCCACCTTGCTCATTGTCTCTAATATAGGTACAAGGCCAGAAATTTGGATGTGGCGATTAGTCGATTACATGGACCTGGTATTTGAATGGTACACTAATTTATCGACCCAACTGGTATGAAATGCAAATTTATTGACAGTTGTATTTGAACTCGGAACATTAAAATTCAAAACAAACATTACAAGACATTTTATCCGATGCTCTATCAAGTCTGCTAATTCACCTCTTTGTTATAGTAGATTAATTGAGCAGCCGAGAAAATGCTTCACGGTATTTAGTTACGTTTCTCTTTTTTTTTTATCCAAATTCAAATAAAACCAAAGTTAGCTTTGCCTTTTATCCTCTATGGTCAATAAAATAAGTTTTATATTCGGATTAATTGACTTTCTCTCCTCTCAGGTAGCCTTTTGCTAAAGTTAGGCATTCATTGTTGTATATTATATTTCTGTAGTTCAGTCAGTTAACAGAGTAAATTGTTGGGTCTATTGGAACTAGATAGTTAAATTATTCTGAAAGTGATGTAAAACGTACTGGATTAAATTTCGACTTTATGGTTTAATATATAACATACAATAGCCATGGTTAATATTAATCTAATACTAATTATGCTTATTTATATTGTGCTCAAGCGATGAATTAGCAGAATCGTCAGAGCGTCAAACGCCTTATAATAATAAAAACAAGTCATTGCTTTCAACGCCTAACATTGTGTTTGTTTCGTTATCAAATGCTACTGTTACGAGCCGAAGCACATTACGACCCTCTAAAATCATTTTATGGAGTTACTGTCCAAACCGAATTTTGATTTTTACCCTAAAATAACAAACTTTTACTCCTGATACAAACGTCAGGAAAATAATAACATTAATGAAACTTCAAAGTGTTAACCATGTATTGATTATTTCCTTAATTCTCATTTGACTTGTTATAGGTGTTATTTAAATATCTCTATTATTATCTTAGATATATTTAAAACAGATTTGGATATATTTCGATCACAACACATACAACATAAGATAGTGACATAAACAATTTCACTGATCTCTCACAAGTTGATTTTGATGATTCTTTTTTCTTTTACCTTTGATAAACAGCTAAGAGTGATGTATATACTCTTAACTGAACGATTTATGCTTTTTTTATATTTGTAGCACCGCAATTACGTTTGGGAGGTGGCAATACAAACTCTGGCTGGGTAGAAGTTGTTGTTGATGGCAAAGTCGGCGTTATATGTGCTACAGAATGGTCTCAAAATAATGCTGAAACAGCTTGTAGACAAATGGGTTTTTCTGAAGGGAAGTCTAAAAGGTAATGCTTCCAAAGAACGCTCTAATTGCAATTACATAATTAAAAAAGTTTGATCACAATTAGTTTTTTACATACTGTTAAATATAAACTTTTTCACAAATATCAAATTACAATGATACTCCTTGATATGATCTATACATTACAACATTTTCATTTAGATATATTTTTAACTTGATACGAAGACAAATGTATCCTAAAGAGTAATAATAAATAACAAACCATATCTCATCAGTAGCGCTATTGAATGAATCACAGAATGCAGAACGATGTAAAAGAATGAAAGATCAGAAAAAGGAAAATAAATGTACAAATGCAATAGATTCTACTCAATACACAGATGAACCTGAAAAGAAATAAAACAAGGATAGTGTGTGTGTGTTTGTGTGTGTGAGAGAGAGAGAGAGAGAGAGAGGAAAGTAAACATAACTACACCACGGCGGATATTTGATGAAACTGGCCAACAGAGAGTGGGGAATAAGGTACCAGTAACCAAACATAGATGTATGATGAGAAATATTGGTGTTTACACTATATTTAAATATATATAAAAAAGAACTGAAATTACTCCACTTCAGCAATGCTAGTAAAATACATGTGCTTTTCTTACTAGCCAGCAAAGAAAACTGCTATGCTATGAATAGTGCGAGCAGATCGAAACATGAAAACATATATTCGTTTGAATATAAATAGTATGAGATTTTCTTCTCGTTAAGACATATTTTCTTCCGGACCCAATGAATTAACTGATAATATTATTTTTATGTAATATACTTACTTAATGCTGTTAATTATTAATAATATTAATATGGTTTGCTTTTATCCTTTTTATATAGAAATCATACACCCTTCTGCTGATATCGTTAATTAGAAACTTTTCTCGCTCTTCCGTCTCTGCATAGATGTATTGTAAGAAGGAGAATTAATTGCGAAATGTTTTCTCTACGTTTCTCAAGACCTCACGCACCCCTTCTCTCAATCATCCTCCCTCTATTCTACCCGATAAACACATGTTTAAAAGCTAGCCAGTGCTTTGCCGCACCCGATGCATCCCCGCGCCCCAACCCCTTTAACTCTATCTCAGAGAAGCCTCTCACGATGTCTTCCCTTAGAAATTTCAGCCTAATTCTGAAAATGCTCCTAAAAGTCCTAATTTTCTTACCCGTAACATTAAAAAAAATCAAGCGTTTACATCCACATAATACATCCACATATTACATTGACGCTATATTGCATAATTTATGTTATTCTTCTATTGTATATTTTTCTCGCCAACAGCCATTATATAAGTGCACATGCCAGTTTCTGCATGCATGTCGGTGTTGAGAACCTTATCCCACCCCCTTTTATGACAACCCAGGCAAATAAGACTAACTCTTACCATGTTTGATATCTTTAATAAAACTAATACGAGCTCTAACTGTAGGGTTAAATAAGTATCTTTAATATTTTGATAATTGTCTCAAACATTTAGTATTCTTCTAAATTAATATTGGTTTCAAACTTTGGTACAAGGGTAGTAATTTCGGGCAGGAGGTAAGTCGATTACATTGACACCCAGTGACTTATTTTATTGACCCCGAAAGGATAAAAAATAAAGTGGACGCCGGTGATATTTGAACTCAAGATGTAAAGCCGCTAAGCTTTTTGCCCAGCGTGCTAAAGATTCAGCGAGCTCACCGCCTTATTTTTCTAAAATTAATATTAATGTTTATTTGGGGAAAGCGACAGAAAGAATACAGGGAGATTTCCCTGTACCCTTTTCTGATGCTTTTTCGAAACAGTACTAGTCTTACCGACGGAGACAACCACCAGTCTCACAGGATTCTGTAAATCTTTTAAGGATAATTGTTCAGTATCGATTCATGGGAGAGTGAGGCACAGTGATGGTAACTCAGCCGAAATTCCTAACGAGTCTGCTCATTGAGGAGAATGATATTGTAGTTTTCTTTCTATATTTTAACATACTGCTAAATAAAAAGCAAAACTTATTAAACAGAGGTGAATTCAAGAATCAATGAATTTATATTGATAATGTATATATCAGGCTAGAATCACATCCACAACAGTCTGCTAACTGTACTACTGTACCGTAGTCGAAAGAAAATATATATGTGAGGGATAAAGTACTGGTGTAGCAACTAACACAGTATAATCTGCTCATTAGTCATGGTCAGCGACCATCATAGAGATGAGAGCTTGAAAAAATACAAAGGTAGCAGTGTAAACTTAAAGTCGCTATACTCTACTCATATGAGTGAATTATGTCAAACTGAAATCAAAGCAAAATACTATGAATGAAATTGAAGCCTCTGATGACTATCTCCCAAAGAGTAGATCTTTTCGCTACAGCAGGTCTGGTCGTAATCCGGATACTATTGTGTAAAAAATTAAGTGGAGAAAGAAATCAACAAGATAGCAATAGTGTGTTATTTAAAAAGTAAACCAAAACAGCGAAGATTCTAGAAAAGAATGCTCGACGTTCGAAATTGTATGGGAGCATTTAAACTCAGTGAACAGTAGCTTGCAGGCCAAATATTGTGTATTAGGAATAGAAAACTACCTCTCTGAACTGAATTTTGTAGAAATGCAGAGTAAAACCATCATGCAATTAAACAGTTAAGACTCAATATATCAAAATGAGTATGTTGATAAAAACTCTCCAGAGAATCATGAGACTGAAACTATGATACCCACCTTGAAGAATACAACGCTTGCGTTTAACAGAAGATCAAGAAGTGGCACACCACAGGAAAAAGAAGTTGTTGTGGGTAGCCTTGATGAAAATCAACAAAAGGTCCTTGGAAAAGTGAAGCAGCAACTGAATGAACTAGAGGCCCTAGAGTCAGTTTCGAACTAAGATTAATGAACAAACATCAAGAGTGAACAGAGTGATTGATAAGATTACCTGTGAAAATATGAAAGATACTAACACATTCATATTAGTAGGTGCTAAGGTGCTAATATAGTTGCAGAATTATTAGTGAAAAAGAAAGGAGAAAACAAGGACCAGGAGGTACCATGATGGAAAAGGCGAATACCGAAGAAGATATAAATTAGCTGAAAGAGTGAAAGCAATTCAAACCTAAAGAAAGAAGAGAAAGGTAGTTTAGAGGAAATGTATGGCGTGAGAAAAATGGGAATAGTGAAATATCGAAGAACTAAAGCAGAGGGTAAAGGAAAGAGCTGCCAAAATCAAAATATACGACGAAAGAAACAACCAGGTTAAGCATAATCACCGTTTTTAATCAAATAAGAAAAAAACATTTCATATATCTGAAAGAAATGGGCAGACAGGACTGAATACTGAAGAAATCAAGCTATTTTGAGGGAAAATTTATGGGGAAATGCCAAACGCAATAAGAAGTACAGTGGATAAAGCAAATAAAATATTATAATGAAGATGTTGAAGCGCAGAAATATCAAATTCCAATGTTACCATTTGATACTCTTTATATTGCTATTCATTACAACATAATATATATATATATATATATATA
>NC_068995.1:25837875-25841187 GCF_001194135.2 Octopus bimaculoides
CTATATATATATATATATATATATATATATATATACTTTTTAACTTGATGCGAAGCCAAATGTATACTGTCACCCAAATATGCAGTAATCCAGATCTCACTATGGCTTGCACTGCATTGGAATATTCGCATTTAGCTCAAAATGAATACAAAAGTTAAGCATAATTGACAGGAAGTTATACAAAAAAATTGATTTTACACGCACAGTGTTATGGCCATTTTGTGAGAATAAAGATGCACACTAATGAAAATGATGACGCTAGGTTGTGTAGTCGTTGATAAGAAATAGAAACTTAGTATTGTAATTGACGTGTCCATTGATACCAGAGTGAAAAGAAAGAAAAGAGGATAAATAAAGTATTATACTCTCTTCTAAATGACTGAAATATAACATTTTGTAAAGTCTATCCGAAATTTATATGAGTATTCTGTAATTTTTTTCTGCTGCTTATAACATGATTTCATTTCTTTCTCCATCAGGATATGTCTAATATACATTGTATAAGACTCTTATTAAAACTTTGTCTTGTGAAAGGCTGCTATTTTAATTTCGTTAAGGACAGGGTTCTTATTTCATCCACTGAACATTGGTTCTCCTTAAAATGTGGGTTCTTCCTCAGAGGAGAAAGTCCTCCGAGTCGCATTTTTATAGCTTATTTTTTTATCAGTTAAGTCTTTTATGCTTTTTTCTAAAGCTTCAGTGTCTCTATCAGTCTTCTGACTGAGCTCCATCCTTATAAGTGGGTGGGTATTGCTATGACAGGTACTCCTTGATCATTCACTGTTAGTTGTTTTGCTGCTCACCGGCTTGTCTCCACCGGCTTGTGGCTAAGAGAGGAGGATTTTAGGATTCCAGGCTCGCTTCTGATAATGAGAACAGGGCCATTTCATTTGCCGACTCATGGGTTGTGTCCTAGGACCGACGAGCTACAGGATGATTTTTTGGAGTTGCTTTTGTTTTGTAAAGCTTTCTGTTAAGACAACTTTTAGAGGGGTTTTGTACCACTACTCTAAAAGCAGGGACACAATTCTTATAAAGTCATCAAAGTTTGATTCGTCAGGACGGAAATACGATACAGTCGCGTTAAATTAGTCTACATTTTTTCTTTATTTCTTCGCCTGTTAAATACTCTGTTGACATTGTTATTGGACCAATTTTATTTCTAACAAATTGGGTGATTGATTCAGGACTTGAGAAAATTCCACATTGTTTTCGCCGGATCTCTTTGGTGTCTCTGAACTCAAATCTAACGTGGAACCAAGTAAGCAATTTCTGGAAACTATATTTTTTCTAATAATAAAATGGAAAATTAATATGTTCCAACTATTTCTTCAGCTATCCAGTCTCTAAGTTAACATGTTATCACCGTGAATAGATCCATAGTATAAAGAGATGTGATGAATATTGTTCTTGTTCCTTCAACAACACCCACTCCACCCACTAAAGAAATTACTTTTCTGTAAAGCTGATAACTTATGTCGTCAAAATATGCAAACTAGTCAACTATCTGATAATAATGATGATGTATTGAAGAGCTTCGACACTTTTTCTTTTGTATAGATTAAATGTAACAAATATTGCACAAACGATAATATCTACCTCCATCACATATTTATGAATTGATTTTTATTTGATATAGTAAATTCCTAACAATAGAGTTGGCTATAAATACATGACGGTTCATCCATTCATTTATTCACTGCATTTCAGTATCTAACTCAGAGACAGTAAGAATATTTCAAAAGGCTACTTTCGCAAAGCGTTGAATTTTTAGCTTTCCCGCCACTTAAAGTTTATATGTTTATAAAATACAATGACTGTATGTCAGTATAGCACGCGAAAAAGAGTGAAAATGTGTGTAGCCTATAACGATCCCAGTAATTCAGTAGAATACAAAATAACACTTTGGCAAGAAGATACGTCTGTATTCGAGAAAAACCAAGTGTATTGTGTTTTTTATGCGTGATGCGTGTCTCATAAGAAAACGAGGGACCCTGGATGTACTTTAATGGTATGGGCAAAAGGAGAGGGGATCACACAGCGGTGATATTGATGAAAAACTAAAAACCGATTATGATAGTCATGATGAACTTTGTCAATACTACATAGCCGCACTAACTGAATTCCGGAAGAATCAAGAATCAGGTACTGATGGGCAGGGCAAACGTGTGTTGTCAAGGATGATTAAGGGTATTGCGTCGTTAAAAGAAAGGGTTCTTTGTCCGAGTTGACTTCAAGGTCACAAACGAGAGAGAGGCTATAAACGTCACGAAATTGAGTCAGCGTAATTAGGCCAGGAAAAAATTTACTCAAGAGGAAACATGCAATAAGGTCAATAACACATAGAGAAATGTGGATGATTAGTTTATCCTTCATTAAATCTCATCACAAGGGGATAAACACATAAACACATAAACTTTCCACCTCTTACACCTAGCTCCACTTGTCTGGCCGACGCTTGGATACAGCCTTTGTTGTTATGTCAACAAGTGTACTGCAGTGGTGGTGGTGATGGGGGTTTTTGCAACCCTTGTCTGAGCTTAACTCTTGGACCTTTTATTTGAAGTCCTCAGGTTGTTCTGTAACAACTTGGCTTAAGAATTGTCCCCTAAGAGACAGTGGACCCCAGTTTGAGAAGCTAAGATCTAGAGCTTGTGTTCTTTATTGTTTCAGTCTTCGATTCAATCGTTCTGTAATGTAGTTATATATAATTACAATATAGTAATTGCTAATAATTATCAAAATATTTTGTGTTTTAAAATTAATTTTAAACAATAGGCCTTGGGGTAGCTGTGTGGTAAGAAGCTTGCTTCCCAGCTACATGGTTCCGGATTTAGTCTCACTTCGTGACATATTGGTTGTTTTCTATTGTAGCCTTGGGCCGACCAAAGCCTTGTGAGTAGAATTGATAGATAGAAACTGAAAGAAGCCCGTCGTGTGTGTGTGTATCTAACTGAATTTGTTCCCCACTGCCGCTTGTCAACCGATGTTGGTGTTTTTATGTCCCAGTAATCTAGCCGTTCAGCAATAGACCTTAATGGAATAAGTATAAGGCTGTAAACAAAGCACCAAGGTCGATTCATTCGACTAAATATTTTCATGATGGTTACCCAGTATGGCCGCAGTCTAATGACTGAAACCAGTAAAAGAAAAAGAATATTGATATTAAATATTGCATTTATGAGGAAAATACTTGAAAATATTCACGTGAATTCTATTGATTGCCTAGAACATGTAAGGTAATTAATAGTGTTGTTGCACATGGTACAACGGAATCATCAATCTGGCAACCCTGGAAATTCTAATGATACT
>NC_068995.1:25841751-25849327 GCF_001194135.2 Octopus bimaculoides
TTAATTGTCGCTCCCGTTACAGCTTCGTATTCTTTTAGTGTCTCGCGACCAGGTCGATATGCCTGTGGCTCGACACTATCACGTGACGTCGTCCGCGTATGCAGACACACTCCTCCCGCATCCCAGTTCTCGCGGGATGCCCCTCAGCGTGGTCAGCTTCCGCAGTAGTGGCTCTAAAGTCAATATGTACAGAAGCGACGAGTGGGGGCAACTTTAACGGACCGAACGCGTGATGTTAAATGGTCTGGACAGATGACCATTTACGCAAACTACCGAGCGGATGCAGCTGTATAAGACAGCGATCCAACCGCGAAAGACAGGACCGAAACTAGCCGCTCTAAGGACAGCCTTCAAGTAACGATGGTCTACACTTTCGAAAGCTTTCGATTGAACCCCACCCATGCCAGGTTCCTTAACTACCTTGTCTATGATGTAGCGCATCAGATGGAGGTTGTCATGGATACTCCTGCCCGGCACGGCGCATGTTTACGACTTCTCGACCAGTTTCTCAATGACAAGCGCTAAACACTCAGCTAGAACCTTGGCTAAAATCTTCAAATCTGCATTGATCAGAGTGATAGGCCTGAAGTTATCTATGACGTTCCCCTTGTTTGGACCTTTAGCAGCCTCACAACTCCTCGGCTCACAAAACTGGGAATACTCCCGTTTTGCTGTCAGTTGCAGCAGACTGCTGCCAAGAGGGTGATCGTGTTGTCCCTCTACTTAGTGGCGCTGGTGGTGGTGTTGTTTGGTTGGGCTTTTTGGTTGGTGGAGCCCTTTCATTTGCTTTATCAGTCGTGCTGCTGGCGGTGTGGGTAGCAGTACTGATTTGCCTTTCGGTTTTTGGTTTTGTTGTTGATCCTTTTGTTGTTGTTGTTGTTGTTGTTGTTGATGATCTTTTGCTAGAGGGCAGTCTATTTTTGAGATGGTATCTGCTACCACAAATGTAGCAACGGCCACATGTAGGGTTGTACCATCTGGAAATTGAATCAAATCTGAGAGATTTTCCGTTGTTTCTAGATTTGCTTGAATTAATAAATCAACCCTTGTCCAATCCAATCTCAGGACGGTAAGTAGGAATCATTATAAATTCCCCGCACTCCAGGCTATTTGTCCAGTGTTCCTTTGCGCATTCTTCCGTATCAAATCCTTCCTCGATCGTGGCAAATATTTTGCCTCTTGCAATATATGTTTTAAAAGCCCATATGGCCTGTAGACATTTCTCAACTGTTTCTTGAGTGGCCTGTTCTAATCTTTTATTTTTTGTGTTCGGGGTGGGGGGAATGTCTTGCAAAATGCTTTCTGTGGTGGTCAGTTTAATGGTTCTGTCTTCTTTATATAACAATTGTTTACAATCTTGTAGTTCTTCCTTTGAGAAGGACATTAAATATATCTTTTGCTTTAAAACAGAAGCAAAATTATTTAGTCTGTGATATTGTTGTTGGTGGTAGCAGTCTTCGTGGCAGAGGTGATAGTGGTGGTGACAGGAGAAATGATAGACGTGGTTGTACTGCTCATTGTTTTATGAGTGTTTTCATTGTTTCTGCCTTCCCTTACAACTTTTCGGGAGTAAAGCTTGCGTCAGTATGCGTATTGTTGTACAAATGTGTGTGTGTAAGTACATCAATGTTTTCTTTTTTGTTCGACGTGTTCGGTGTAGGTAATGGAGGGAATTTCATTTCTAGGTGGACCTCAGAGACGCTGACACTGTTAGCTGAACTGTCTGTATCGGTTCTCCAGACAGAGGAAAATATTTATGAGATAAGATTTTGCAATATGAAAATTGGCCCTTAGAGAGCACATTTTCGAGCGAGCGAGCTTTAGGTCAAGCAGATGTTATTAGAAACCTTTCTGACAAAAATATATACAGGTATATATAAGCATACACGACGAAATATATGAACTTACGCGAGACGACGCGAACAACAGCCAATCAGATAGATAGATAGATAGATAGATAGATAGATAGATAGATATAGTCGGTCTATGGAGTTACCCAAGGTTTCACGTCCATAAAGCACTTAGCCTTATAACGTCTCATCAGACTAGATCTAGGAGGTACCCACCCAGGATCAAGGACCTTGATGCCTTCGAGGCAGACCTGCTGGACTTCATTCCCAGGCTAAAATTCCGTAAGACCTCTTACTCCTTCCAGCGTAAGCATTAGGGTCTGATGCTGTAAGGCTAAGCGCTCTATGGATGAGAATCCTTGGGTAACCCCATAGACCGGCCATAACTATCTTTATCTAAATACTCTACTGCTCTATAACTTAGTGTACTTCTCTTTCGGAATTATGATTTACTGATGATGATGATGACGATGATGATGTGTGTGTGTGTGTTTGTGTCTGTGTGTGCGTGAGTGCGTGCGTGCGTGTGTTTACTTCTAAAGTCAAATTTATTGCAGTTACATAGAGGCTTAAAATTTCGTAGACGTCTTCCAGAAAGCAAGCCCGTCGGGTTTAGTTAACCGAATGGAAAGATACAGGAAGTCCAAGATGACTACTGGAACCTGAGCTGCCATTGTTGAAGGCAGGTGACATAGTGTTGTTCGAAATAAAATCGACATTCCAGCGACATCAGATATATTTTTTTTTTAAATGTTGAATTTCTTGGAGCACGTGGCTGACCAGGAAGCTGGTGACGTCTTGTTGTCTGGCCGGTCTTTCAAAGGACTATCGGGCGAAGATGTGTATACCAGATGTATGAGTGCATAGATGTGGATGTCTGATGCTAATGCGTGTGTATCTACTATATGTATACGGGTGAGGGTGCGCATGGGGATAAACCGGTGTGTGGCTGAGAGCTGATGACATCCGTTCGTTGGTCGCACGCGAACATGTCGGTATATGCGTCAGCTGTGTACATCAGCTTTGTGTGTGTTTGTCTGGAAGAATATCATGTGTGCGTGTGTGTTTGCATCTGGTATATGCGTGTGTGTGTATATATATTCATTCTTTTGGCATTTATGTGCCCGAGCATGGCAGATGTATACGAGTGTGGTTGTATCAGCGTTGCTGGCGGGTGTGGGGTGGAGAATTTGGCGTTGAATTCAGGTGGAGTGAGGTTGTGAGGAAAGGTTTGGTTATGCTAGTGGGAAAGAAAGAGAAGAAAAACATACATGCATAGATGTTTATGTGTGTGTGTGCACGCCGACGTATATGAAGACGGCTATAGGAGATTACACGAGATGCATAAGATTGAAAGGTCAGCCTGTGGTCTGTGTAGGCATTGGTAGTTAGAAACTCTGTCCTTTGTTGTGGGGCAGTCACTGTGGAGGTGCAATCGATGTTAAGGTGAGTTGTTGGCGAATAGTAGTTTGAAGCTCACTAGGAGGGCGTTCCTCTGATGGCAGCCATAAGATTCTGTTAGTATTTTCTGATGACAGACACTGCAGGCTGGTGGAGAATATGCAATCTCTCGCTGATACAGAGCAGAAATTCCTTGCACAGATGGGGCCCTGTCGATGGTCCATTCGATGGTTTCATTCCTACAGCCCTTGAGAAGCAGGATCCTCCTAAAAGGCAGCTGGCACGGTTTCGTCGATTACAGATTGAGGTTGGTCGTTGTGTGGGCGCATGTTTGCGTCTGTTGTTGTACGCAATGTTAGAAGCGATTCTGTGTAGGCAAGAGTAGCTCACCTTGACGTTATGTGGGTTGAAAAGTTTATAGTACTTATGGCCCCTGGGAAAATGATTTTTAATCAGCGACAAGAACTGCCTAACTACGTCGGTGGAAACTTCTAGGTTAAATGGAGGTTGAACCAGATGATCTTTCTTTTTGAGGTCCTTTTCGGGTGTTGAGGTACAGGTTGGAAGTCTTCTATATATGCTAACCTCTCGGAATATTAACTCCTCACCAATACATAATTGTGGTGGAGGGATGTCCAGTTGAAGATCTTCCTATCGACAGAAAGCTTAGATATTCTGCTAAAGCCTGAAACTAGGTTTCTAACTGCAGTGTGTGGATGATTCGAGCTTCTGTGAATGTACACAGTTTTACAGTATATATAGACAGTTAATTCAAACATATTCGCACGCGGACATTTACAACATATATACATACTTGAATACATACATAAATACATACATATTCAACTGGCTGAGCGTTTGAATAAGCCGTCAGGAGATACCTATAGTCTCACCAATACGAATTTTACATGTGTATGCATGTATGCAGAGAGGAAGTTATAGATATGTGAGGAATATGCCAGAGTATTTTTTTATGCTTGACAATGTGAAGTAGCGTCGAGTTGCGTCACTTTATGTCAAAGTCATAATCTGGTGGTTCGATAAATAGACACCAATAATTACTACCAGATTAAAATAAGTACTTATGTTGATATGATGGGCTAAAACCCTCTGAAATCGAATAACTTAAACTAGTAAAAAGAAAAGTATTGACCCTGGTTTTGTAGTCTAAATACATTATGAGTAAGACGGTGAGCTAGCAGAATCGTCAGCACGCCAGGCAAGATGCTCAGCGGCATTTCGCCCGCCTTTATGTTCTGAGTTCAAATTCCGCCGAGGTGAACTTTACCTTTCATCGTTTAGGGGTCGATGAAATAATTGCCAGTGAAACACTGGGATCGATGTAATCGACTACTCCTCCCACCCAAATTCCAGGCCTTCTGTCTTTGGTAGAAAGGATTATGAGTAATGTGTCTTTGTCAGTTGTATCATAATCATTCGCAATATCATCGTCTTTTTCGTTCTCGTCATCATATTCGGCACTATGTATAATCACCGTCATTTATCCTCATCATTATACCTCCACGACCTTCACTGTCGACTGTTTGCGCTTAGTTCTTCCGTAAATTAGGACATCTAATGAACAATTACATTTGTTCTGAATATTTTTTTTTGCTTTTGAAGTATAATATGAATGTTACTTTTATTCGTTTCAATAACACAAACACCAATATTCCCGAACGCTTCTCATCATAATTATGGTCCTCATTACTATCATTTCCACAATCTCCTTCACAGTCGCACTAACCAACTTCACTCATCTCATTATTACAATATTGATTGCTAGGATGGTTGTTTCTTTTAGTGGAGCGAAGTAACTCTCTCCCTCTTTCTCTTTGTTCCCTCTCTCTCTATCTCTCTCTCTTTCTCTTTCTTTCACTTGGGGGTCAGTGATTTGAGCAGCGAAGTCAGCAAAGTTAGCTATTCTAGTAAATTTCAAAGAGAAATCAAGGATCAAGTTACAAATTAGGCTTTAAAATATGAGTAGTTACAAATTTGATTGCTAAACCTGTGTAATATTTTTTAAAAAAGGTGAATTGAAATATTTCATATAGACTTATTTCTATTTTTTATCGTAATATTTCACAGAATCATCTTATATGTTAGCTATATATATCTTAGATTATCTACTCAAATTTACTCAATTCAGTAATTCCATTAAACTATTCTTCTGATACAATTTTTGTTTATGTAAAATTGTATGTTATATTATTAGTTGTAATCGATTTAGAAATATCATATCAACACAGTGTTCATTTCTTATCTTTTTCAGTATAGACAACCCTGGTTACCTGCCAGTCATGATGTCGGGCATCCACTGTTTCGGGCGGGAAATGACGCTTTTCGAATGCCATATTGAAACATGGAGACTAGAAACAAATTGTGACAAGATTGCACATGTTTATTGTTATAAGAAAGGTAAAATTCAATACTGTGTGAGGGTCTATTCCGTATAAAAACAAAATCTACATTAGATCTCAGCTGCCATCAGATGTTTTACCTATATATTTGTATTTTAGATATAATTGTCATGTCGTCAAACATCTATTGGACTGTAGAATGTTTCAGAACCTAAGGTTAGTTATACATGTCTGTCATTATAAATTACATTTTTGCCAGCTGAAGAAACGTTTAACAATCTTATTTTCTTATTTACCTGATAAAAAAAGAATTCCTCGTAAATTATCATAAATGATTATTATCTTATTTGTTTTTAATTTAATGTTTTTTAGGTGGGGTGTTTCTTTGTTTTCCTCTCCCCACTTTATTCCAACATCTTTATAATATTTTCCTTCTTGAGAATAGAAGCAAATTAATAATGTTCGTGTTCATTATTTGCATTTATTTGCTACTGTTTTCTGCTAAATATTTATGTAAACTTACATAAAGCTATATTATAGAAATATTCTAATTCTAGGAGTCTTCAGTCGCCTTCTTTCTGTTTTCAATATACGTCTCTGATATAGGGCCGTTTATACAAACTCATTAATCTTCTTTTTTCTATGTAGTCTGTTTGGTTTTTGTCTTTTTTTTCAACTTCCAAATATTGATTTCAAATGTTGATTTCAAATGTTGGCACATATGGTCAACAATTCCAGGGGAGCGGGTCGGTCAATTACATCGATCCCAGTGCTCAATTGGTACTTATTCTATAGACTCCGAAAGGATGAAAAGCAAAGTCGACGTCGACTTTGCTTTTTATCCTTTCAGAACGTAAAGAGCTACGTGAAATGCCGCTAAGCATTTTACCTGGCATGCTAATGATTCTGCTAGCTCGGCGCCTTCAAATTCCAAATAGTATATTGAACTATAGTGTATTTAAGTACAGCTAACATCCATAATGTACCTAATTTTTCTCTTTTAACCTATAATCCTGCTCTCTTCACTTTGTTTTCATTCATAAAATTTCTATACCCTTTGTTAAGATTCGTTATGTATGACCATTTTTCTACTGTCATTTTCGGAACCACCTCTCGCAGAATGGTTGTGTTTATTAGAATGGATTATTGAAATTGTTTGTAATAATCCTATGCCAGTTGTATCTTTGTTCGTAAAAAACAATGCAAACTTATGACTTTTTGTTATATTATTCGGTTAAGCTTTCCTCCGACCATCGTTTTCTTTTTTTCTCCTTTTTTTTTTATTTCTGTAGATATATACATGTTCTGTAACTTGACATATTATGATTAATATAATTATATCTGATGCTACCTTACTCAACATCTTTAGATATGGAACAACATTAAATGCTTCCTAGATAATTAGTACAATTCAATCTTGATTTTTTTCTTCTTCTTCTTATACTGCTATTCCAACGTCTACATAAGTTTTACTCATCTGGTTTTATATTATTCTCATCCAAATGTGCCTTTAATCTGCCGCGACTGATTTATATGTCGTTGATATACTGAGAGTGTCTTATGGAACATAAGACACTCTCAGTATATATTGTCAGGTATTAGATTTTTCCTTCCCTTTGAGGTGCTATTGGATCTCTTCAATTTCGATCACAGATGCTTTAATTATTTTTTAACTAAACAGTTTGAAACTTCGTATACTGGTATAATGTCTTACGCTGAACACGGTTTACTTTTAACATTTTTGACAACATTTCGTATTTTAGAAGTTATTTCGTGTTAAAGATGTCGAATTTTGGCAATTTTAACCAATCAACGACGTGTATTCAGCTGAAGAAAGTTACTACTGTTTGCGAAAGTAGTCGAAGAGCAACAACTTCCGAGTCATCTCTATTGAATATCACCACTGTGTTGTATTTCATTTTTGTTTACTACCTGTGTTGCATATTACACGTTTTTTTTTTTTTT
>NC_068995.1:25849686-25851016 GCF_001194135.2 Octopus bimaculoides
CCGTGCATTCCTTACACTTTCCCTCTCTACTGGTAGACAGCTACTTCTACACTATCGACTATAAACCAGCGAGCGAACTTGCCACTGCCACTACAATTACTGCTGTATCTCTAACTACATGTCGGGCAAACGAATAAATGTGTAAATAATATTTCTTCCTTCTTGGTGTTGATTCTTCGATGCTTACCGGTTACTCCGACGCGAGAACCCCACCCCAAAAAGAAAGCGTGTAATATGCAACGCAGACTGTAAACAAGAATAAAATAGAACAGAGTGGTGACTTTTAGTAGAGATGACCCGGAAGTCGTTCTTCTTCGACTGTTATCGCAAACAGCAGTACCTTTCATCAACTGAATACACGTCGATGATTGGTTAAAATTACTCAAATACAACTTTTAACACGAAATAGCTTCCAAAATACGAAATTTTGTCAAAAATGTTGAAAGTAAACCGTATTCAGTGTAATTACACAAGTATACGAAGTTTGAAACTGTTTAGTTAAAAAAAAGAACATAATTAAAAAATCTGTGAGCAAAACTGAACAGATCCGTACTATCTCTGATTGTCAAGCGGCGGTACTGAAAAGCTTTAAAAAAAGTCATAGAGCGACGAAACGATTCTGCATACACTCGTTTAGTATCAGGGCATTACTGGCTTGTTAGGTTATGTCAAACAGCTGCAGTTGACTGCAAAGGGAAGGTGAGGGCGAAAAGAGAGATACTGCATTCGAAAATATTTATTGAAAATCGGGTGAGAGTGACGAAAATTACAAGGGTGGATGGGACCACTCTACGTACATTCCAGTAAATGAGAGAAAGATGGCATCACCACTCAAGAAGATTGCATCATCATCATGATCATCATCATTAACTTTCAGAAATCTCTCGCCTGGCAGTGCTACCGAGGGGCGCTGCCGTTCAGGATAAACTTTACAAGCACGGAAATGTCGTCAGCCGAGCCTGGCCGAGGTGCATGCAGAGCGACGAAAGCGTTCTGCACACACTCGTCCGGTGCCCGAGCACTGCTGATCTGTGGGTTTATGTCGAACACCTGTTGTCGTGTGTAGGACGGATCCTGCTATCAGCTGAATCCATAGTGACGATTGCCCTGCCGCCCTCCTTTGGCCGAAAGGAGCAGGCAATTATTATTTGTCTAATGGCTGTAGCAAAAGAGGTAGTGTGGTGGACACATTTGAATGGGCTAAAGACAGACACTTTCCTCTTTGGCCAAGCCGTCATAAAATTTTTCAAGTTTCACTTGAAAAGGAAAGTGGGGGTGGAGGGGAAGTGTTTCTTTCTAACAATTTGTTGAAAAGTGAGTGAATGTCAGA
>NC_068995.1:25851659-25853745 GCF_001194135.2 Octopus bimaculoides
TGAATAATTTCACTGGAAAAAGATACATAAGTTTTGCCAAGAGTTAGCCTTCTCATCGCAGATCGGTGGCTATCGGACGCTGACGAAGGGAAATAACCCTGAAACTCGAGTCCGTTCGTGCTACAGATCACGATGAGAGGGATAACTTCCCTTGGCAAAACAAACAGGACACAGAAGTGTGTCGATAAGCCAGCTGTAGGAGATGTCCTCCTGGGGCTAAAAGCAACAGTAACATCCACCCCTAGGCGTCAGCCACATTTAAGTGGCAATATACTTCAATTTTATCATCATTATTATTATTATTATTGTTGTTGTTGTTGTTATTGTTGTTGTCGTCGTCGTCATTTAGGACGTCGCACAGTATCCAATATCATGAGGTTGTTGATAGAAGATATTGTGTCTACCAGGGATTTGTACTGTCTGTCAAGTCATAACAAAGATCTGTTCTGTGGTATTTTTAGTGAAAATCTTTTAATCAACCATGTACAAGAGATGGTTTATTTTTTGTCCATAGCATCTATAACCTATGATTTCATTTAACAAGCTTGTTAGCGAGGTTAGTGCAAAGCAGAAAAGCAAAGGTGACAGCGAGTCTCCTTGGAATATCTCTCTTCTTGTGAGTATAAGATAGATTTTAACGACTTGTGGTTCATTTTTTTAGTATAATACGGGTTTTCTTGTTTGCTATTGCGTGGTTTATATATTTTAGTAATGTTGGAGCTACTTTAGCTGTGTGGATAGAATCTCTTTCGGTTTTAGGCACTTTTCCTCTCGTTATTATTGTTATTATTATTATTATTATTAATATCATCCTCATTCCCATCATTGTTATCACTACTAAAAATAATTCGACTCGTGCTGTTTTACTTGCCCTTTTTCATACGTGAAATCCAGTTGTGGTCGACACTACTTTTCTTTTTATTGTCGATAGAATAACTAAAAGTTGATTTAATCGGCTGCGTCAGTTACCAAAATGGATGATCCTGTACTGAGGATGTATTGCAATCTACATTTCCTATCTTGCTTCTTTAAGTTTAATCATAAATGAATGAGAGACACAAATTAACTTTCTCCAACCTAAAAATATTGAGATAGCATGCTTATACATAGAACAATTATTACCATTTGGTTAATGAGATTCACACTTACTGTAGAGAGTAAGACCTCATACTTTTTTTGATCAAAGATTGCAAAATCTTCCTGTAAATAAAGTTACTAAAGAGGTGTGAGGAATCGGAGTTTGTTCCATTGATTATAAATGTCCTTTCTCAAAAATATTTGCAGTATTGACAAATTTATCTTTATTTCAGTTCGACTTCATGACGGTGTGATGTTACCTGACTATGCAAGCGGCTGGGTAGAAGTTTACGACAAGTTCTATTGGCATGCAGCATGCGCAGATTTTAAAGGCAGTTTTAATTCAAAGGCCGTACAAGTAGCTTGCAGTGAGCTTGGCTACAAATATGGCTTGCAACTCCCTATTGATTCAAATAGATCGTTTTACATGTCCAACTTTTTAGAAAAAGTACATTGTGAAGGAAACGAAACATCTGTTGACAACTGCAATTTGACGTTTGGTAGTGTTACGAATTGCGACGTGAATCTTGCCGGATGTGTCCGGTATTATGAATGTCGAGATGATGTCTTCATTGGTTGTTCTAATACCAAAAAGGTAATGGGTACGTATATTATCGACACACATCTATAATCAGCGACTGAATCAATCACCTTTGCTTCTATATATGTTTTTTCGTTTTTAATTCTTTGAGTTCGTCTAAAAAAGAGCTGATACAAATAAGAAACCTTGAAATTTAGATAAAAACAAAAGTAAAGAGTTTTGGTGGTACTTCTCCTTCGTCAACTTCCCATTGAAAATCGTCTAATAGCGTATTATTTTCGATAAAATTCGGAACTCAATATTGAATTTTTTTCGCGTTGTATTTTGAATGTTTTCACCTTCTTACTAGAGATAAGAAATTATTCCTTTTGAAAGCAGTTTATTCCGTGAAAAATCTGTTTGGAATAGCATACTCTGTCACTGCACTAAATATTCAAGGGAGTTTCAAATATTACAATTTTCTCCTCC
>NC_068995.1:25853923-25854968 GCF_001194135.2 Octopus bimaculoides
GACGCTTCCTGCATGAAATACAAAATACAATTAAATTAAACTAATTGCAGTTAGCATTATTAAATTTGTTTTTATTTCACTTCTATGTCATCTAGATCACAAGATATTTCTTGCAAACGAAACCTTCGGAGAATTAATTTTGCAACAATATGGCCTCAACGCTAGCGTTTGCTCAGCCAACTGGACATCATATGAGCCTAAAGTTATTTGTCGAGAACTGGGATTTAGCAATGGCGTGCTTCTCGGTCCACAAGATACGTTCAACCGAACTTTCCTGAATATAACTAGGAAAGAAAGATTTAGATGCAACGGGGAAGAACTGAAACTTAAAGATTGTGAAACATACACAGAAGATGTTTGTAGAATGCCTTACGCTCACACATTAATCCTCTGTTATAAAAAAAATGGCAAGTATACCAATAAATGCTTACATATGTATTTCTATTTACATGTACGTGTAATGTTTATAATGTTGCTGTCGGACAATTATATGCCGTAAATCAACCATTAATATATGATAAGAACTTAATCATTTTCCAGGCTGGTTTAATATAATTACTTCTAATTTTGGCACAAGGCCTGCAATTTTAGGGGGAAGGGGCAAGTCGATTTTATTGACTCCAGTACTTGACTGGCACTTTATGTTATGGTCCTCGGAAAAGAACAGAGACAAATTTGACTTCGGCGGGATTCTAGGAGGAATTCTACTATTCCGACGCGCAAATGATTTTACCCGCTCGCCACCTTAGATTGGTTTTACGTAATACCAGTAATTCATCCTCAGTATTCTTTTATTCTTTTACTTGTTTCAGTCATTTGATTGCGGCCATGCTGGAACACCGCCTTAAAGGGTTTTAGTCGAATAAATCGACCCTAGGACTTATTTTTTGTAAGCCTAGTACTTATTCTCTCGGTTCTTTTGCCGAACTGCTAAGTTACAGGAACGTAAATACACCAACATCGGTTGTCAAGCGATGGTCGGGAGACAAACACAGACACAAAGGCACACACATAGATATACACACACACACACACACACACACAC
>NC_068995.1:25854978-25860888 GCF_001194135.2 Octopus bimaculoides
ATATATATATACTTGGAATTTACAAAAAACAAAAGACGAAAACAGGTGTATAAACAACAAACCGCTGTATTAGTTTAACACTCGGGAAGGTGAGAAAGTCTTTTACGTTTCGAGCCTACGCTCTTCAACAGAAAGGAGCACGAGAAAATAAACTGAGAGAGAATTAAAAAAAGCTTTAGTGGCTAGCGGTCGATCATGGCGATAAGCTTCTTACAGTTTCTGTCTACCATGTTCACTCACAAGGCTTTGGTCGGCCCGAGGTTATACTAGAAGACACTTGCCCAAAGTGTCACGCAGTTGGACTGAACCCGGAACCATGTGGTTGGGAAGCAAACTTCTTACCACACAGCCACGCCTCCGTTTATCTATTGTTAACAATATCCAATTAAGCTAATTGTGTTACACGTTTGGCTCTTGTTAATACATCGCATTGACACTTAAGAAGAATGGGAAATAATGCATCAAACAAAACAAAGTGTCTCGGACATGGTGTGAGCTCAGATATTATCAGCCACGATATCGTATCTGATTTATAACTCGTCAAATTGGACATTTTTCAACTATATTAACGAAACATTTTTCAAACATATCTTAGAACATCAGTTCTAAATATTGCTAAATATTTAGCTGTGATGGTATTGTCTGTGTATGGCGTGTGCTTCTGGATTTAAATTATCGCTCAAAATATTTTAGATGTACGAAAATGCTATAAGAGTTAAATATAAGTCAAATATTTATGTTTGTAAACATTTCTTTTTCTCAACATTTCTGATAGCCTTGATTGATCTTTCTTGTGGCTAATAACTGCACCTTCTCCCTTTGTCATAAGCTACAAGCAAAACTTTGATTCCTCTTTCTGGACATTTCATTTCAATTTTGGTAATAATTCTCATGATAAACAGAATACAATCCCACTAATATTTTTCTAAAAATTACTATTTTTACCTATAATTTTACATGTTATGTTGCACCATTGACTTGCCTTTGAGTCTTTATATGAAGAGTAAGTTTCCAGAAATACCCACATGATGACCCACTATGTTATACGTCATTACCACCAGACCTACATTATGTATTTTTCTTTAAATATATATATAAAGATCGGATTATCTTGGTAAGTATCAAAATGATTCCTTACCAAAAAGGTGATTTTTTGAAAGGTTGACATGAAAACGCTAAAAGATCATGTGCTACACAAAGACATTCTTTGTACACCAGATAGTAGTCTTACAAGAATTGCACTGACAGACACGTTCTAGTCTGGCCCACAGTCGCGCTATTTCCTCTCCCTGTTTTCTCTATTGCAGCTATAATGACCTCTTTTCTTCAGAGCTGGCTAGTCTCGAATGCCCTCAAGCACCTGCCGTTTACTGGCTCGCCTCTCTCAATAACCTTGTTGAGTAAATAACAGACCATAATCTGCTACATAAAAGGCTATTAGACTTGAAGGAGTGATTTTTGCTTTTTGTCTTCTAACGAAAAATGTATTTGTTCTTTTATAAGACATTTGTTTTCTATTTAATGTATCTGTTCTTTTATAAGACATTTGTTTTCTATTTCACTAGACTTGAATATAAGACTTCATGGAGGAGGGAGAAATTATGGTCGCATAGAAATATTATATAATGGTAAATGGGGAACGATATGCAACACAACTTGGACGCATATTAACTCAATGGTCATCTGTAAGCAATTAGGATTTGTAGATGGTACACCTTTTGTGTCTGGCCCACTAAGTCCACTCCCTGCAACGAAAGAAACTCCAGTTTATATGGAAAAGATTTGGTGCAGACAGGAAGACACTCATATCTGGTCTTGTCCAAACAATGGATGGGAAAGAGTCGACTCTAAATGTTTAGATCATTCTCGAGATGCTGCCGTTTATTGCTTTTTTGCAGGTAAGTACTGAAGTAAATGCTAAATTATTACATATGTAGGAGGATATCAAGTTCATATTTAGGTCTTTAAATGTTTTTCCGTAATCGAATATTCAAATTAACTTGATCAATTATACTTTAGGCTAGATATTATCAATGCACATAGGACTTGACAAAAAGCTAATCTCATATGTTTTTAGGTTTTTTTTAAACATATGAGGGCATGGATACATACAACATATGAAGAGAATTCATACACACACACACACACACACACACACACACACACACACACACACACACACACACACACACACACACACAAACACACATGAAATTTCATGGACGGCTATAACAATGCCAACAACAATTAACAACGTCAGCAGCAGCGGTGCCAACGATGGTAATAACAACTACCATGATGGCAACACCGTGGGCGAACACACATACGCAGAGGAATACAGGGACTGTATCATATTTTTTCGGGTCTTAGAACAGAAGCAGCACAATGGGCTGACAGGAAGGGCTGCTAAAAATTATGACACACACGTACACACAGACGCACACACATACACACACACGCACACACAAACAAACAAAGAAATAAGGACAGAAACGCATGCGCACATAAGGATATACATGTTAGAAGAACAAAATGGAGTAAGTAGAGCAAGAACACACACGAAAACGAAACGTGTGGCTGAAGAAGTAACAGATGTGTGACGAAAGATTTCCGGACAATGGACATGAGTTAAAATAATAAAATAAGAACAGGAACAAACGAGTGAAGAAAAATATATAGTGCGTGTGTTTATTTGTCAAAAAAAATTACCTCCCGATATGCAATATCCGTTTCAACGCACGATTTCACATCAGGAATCTTGCAAAACGAATTGATATATATAGAGCGCAAATAAAGGTTACAAACCTCATTCAGGGATAGCAAAAGCCTATGAAAGTACTGGCTAGTACCTATACAAAGAATGTTGAACATTAAAGTTAATACTCAGCTACAAGGCAATTATATAAACTGTGGTTTATATATATTTATTTATTATAATAAGATGAGAAAATTGAGAGGTAATTAATAAATTATTATTTAATAATTAAAAACATGACAAATATCCTTTACAGCTGTTTCACTGCCAGGAATTGAATACCTATTTTGTATATCTTAAAGTACCTCTGAAGAAATTCGACTTTCAAATAATTTTTAATTTTATTAATTAATTTTCTGGAATTGAAACAGCTGTGAGGGATGTTTATCAATTTTTTAATTAATAATAATTTATTAATTACCTCTCTATTTTCTCATCTTATTATAATATATAAAACAAAGTTATTTTATTCCACACGAGTAGGAATATGCACTGTTGAAATACACTGAGAATAGTTAAAATATTTTTTATTAATATATTCAAAGCTTTAACCGGTTTCACAATTTACACTGATTTTCAAAACGTTCAAGTAGAAAGGCATGGCTTATGTCGCAGGTCTCTTGCTTCTCAAGAGTGTTTGAAGCTTGTCCTATTTTTATAGGGAGTTCATGGCTCAAATTAGTATATGTTTTGAATAGGATTTGATTGGTACCGGATAGTTACATAACTGGTCCTAGAAAGTTTTGTAGTTTTGTATCTCTTCAACGGTGGAAGAGAAGTGCTCTTTGGTTCTTCAATTACACTGGTCAACAAAATGAAACTTTTTTTAATCATAAGAGTTGCTGATTGACTTTTTTTGGTTAATTTTTGATGTTGTTTACGAATCTGCAGTCCGATTTCCTCTATCAGGTCATATTTTCATGTTAATGATACCTGCTGTTTTAACTCATAGGATACGTAAAGCATGTCTATATCAAGTATAATGAATACAAGGTACGATAATTTCATGGCTTTTTATTGTACAAAATTAAAATTATTGTGTACAAATAAGTTAGAATACACTCGAATGCATAACAACTTAAAATCTTTGGGATTTGGACTTTCTACGGTGTTTTGTCTCAGGTTCATTCCTGTATAACATACAACAGTAGTCAGCTAACATTCTTGCATCCCAAAATCCTTGATATCGTTGTTCCATCGATGCAATATCTTGATGAAAGCGTTCCCCTTGCTCATCAGACACTGCTCCAAGGTTCTCTGCAAAAAAGTCCAGACGTGAATCAAGGAAATGGACTTTTAGTGACATCCGACAGCCCATTGCAGCGTAGGAGTCTAGAAGACATTTCGCTCCATTCCTAAACTCTAGAGATCTCTTGTTGCCTAGGAAATTTTCACAAAACCATTTGAAGGATTCCCAGACTTTAAGCTCAATCTTATCCAGTGCTGTGAGGAAGTGGTTGTCCTTTAAGAGTTCTTTTATCTGCGGAGCTATGTATACGTCCTCCTTCAGTTTTGCCTCAGTGATCTTTGGAAATTTGGCCTTCACATATTCAAAACCTTTTGAGCTTTTCCGGGCAAGTGTCTTCATGAATTGTTTCATGAGGTCAAGCTTTATGTGAAAAGGGGGAAGGAGAACATTTTCTGGGTTTAAAAGTGGCTTATTCTGGATGCTATAAACTCTTGGCTCATGATTTTTGCAAAGGCCACTCTGATTGCACATAGTGTTTGTTAGTTGCACGACTGTCCCATAGGCATAACAAGCAACAATATTTCATGAACCCAGATTGCATTCCCATCAACATTCCAATCACCTTCCAGTCTCCACATATTTTCCAGCTGTAGTTTGTATACTTTATGGCATTGATGAGTACTTGCATGTTTTCATAATACTCCTTCATGTGCACTGAATGTCCTATGGGAATGGATGGTTTCTTATTGCCATTGTGTAGTAGTACTGCTTTGAGGCTTCCCTTAGATGAATCAATGAATAAGCGCCATTCAGCTGGAACATGCTCTCGGAACAAACACAGACATGACAAAATATATCAGGTTTGTTCTTGCAATGCCTTGACATCCTGAGTAGAATTTGATGATGATGATGACTTGGCACCTTAAACAGAAAGTAAAATTTAGGAAAAGAAAAGATTATGAAAACATAAAATTAGAAAAGGAATACAAATAGTTATAAAACAGAAGTCAGACTTTACCTGTATAAGACGTTTACGTGTAGCGATACTGCTGATGGGAGTTATATACCTCTCTTATCTCATCAGAAAAACTGTGCCTGATAGAAGGAAACCGATTACATTTTTGAAATCTGCGGACAAAACTACATATAAAACACCATATAATATCTCTGAGGAAAATTGGCTGTTGACCAGTGTTATGAATCTCATTTCAAAACCGAATACTCTACCGAAACCTGCATCAACCCTATTGAAGACACAACATACAAATTCAAATCAGAACAGATTTTTACTGTAAAAATTCACTTTACATGTATACCCTATCAAATGTCAAAGATGTAATGAAGATTACACAGGTCAAACAAAGTTTGCTCTAAGAAATAGACTGGCCATTCACCGACAACAAGTACGAGACCCCAGTACTAGACAGATTTCACTGACTGAACACATAGACATATGTGCTAAAAATAAGTCTCCCAAATTCCAGGTCTTCCCATTTTACCTATGCTCAGCGAATAGCACAGAAGGAGCACGGATAAACAAAGAAAATATTTTCATACAAAATACAAACCAAGCCTTAACAAACGTTAACAGAGTACATACGCAAATGACTACTCACACACAAAACTTATTCTGCCACTTATCATGAGGAACCTACACAGCTAACAACCTACACTTTATCCACAGCACTACATACAAACCTGCCCCCTCTCCCACCAGACAGATTAAATTTGGAGTGCCTTGATTATAACTAAACATGTTCAAGGCAACTGCGACTTAAGCCATGTTTTTTCTGTTTTAACCTTTTGAAAAGCAGTGTAAACTGTAAAACCACTGAAAGCTTTAAACATATTTTTAAAACTATTGTAACTATTCTCAGTGCATTTTCAACTTTTATTTTTCCTATATATATAGATACACACACACACACACGTATATATATATATATATATATATATATATATATAT
>NC_068995.1:25861324-25862717 GCF_001194135.2 Octopus bimaculoides
TGAGTGGATTTGGTAGACGGAAACTGAAAGAAGCCCGTCGTATATATGTATATATATATATGTATGTGTGTATGTTTGTATGTGTGTGTTTGTCCCCCCAACATCGCTTGACAACCGATGCTGGTGTGTTTATGTCCCCGTAACTTAGCGGTTTGGCAAAATAGATCGATAGAATAAGTACTAGGCTTCTAAAGAATAAGTCCTGGGGTCGATTTGCTCGACTAAAAGGCGGTGCTCCAGCATGGCCACAGTCAAAAGACTGAAACAAGTAAAAGAGTAAAATATATATATATATATATATATATAAAACGGGTAACTAATTTTTCTGTGCCTGTTATGGCTTGTGACACTTGTTCTGAGATGACTCACACCCAGCTGCATTATAATATGGTTCTAGACAGATGCCGGAATCATGGAAGAGTTATAAAAATAAAGAGTGATGGTGAGCGACATCCTATCAGGTCATCCCATAAGTTCTGTCCGAATTTTGAATAAAGAAAACAAGTGATCAAATTCATTCATCTTTCCTCTCCCTACTTCGCTCTGTCCACATTCAAGTATGTGTTATATTACTTATTCTTACTTATTCGCTTTCAACCCCATGTGCTAAATTTTACGTCTTCGTTGTGAGAAAGTTTATGCATAAATTCATTTAAAATTTATTGACTGAAATGCATTGATTATAATAATTCTGTTTTTCAGCATTATGGTATAATCTATCTATACTTTTTCTCAGATCCAATGATACACATTCAGACATAAGGTTCCTCAAGTATGTTTCTTTGTTTAGACCATACTAGTAGTATCAGCAATGTAGTAGAGTGCTAGCTGTGACAATACCTACCGAATGCAATAACAGCATAACTTGTGATATCCTGAAATTTTCGTTAATATTTCACTAATTCGGTATTTTCCAATCTTACATATTACAGTATTTCTTCAATGGAGAAGTAATAATCTAAAGAAATAAAAGACAACGTTATGTGTGTGAAACAAAAGCTACAACTGATAAGAAAGTTAGAGGCTGCTACAGCGGTGGCGAATATTTATTGGGAGTATAGTGCTAAAATGTAAATAATTTCCAACATACACGAAGCTAAGGACAAGCTCATTGAATTTTCTTTCAAAAATCACATTGATGCCATTTCTAAATCATCATTTGTTGCTGCTAGAAATCGTATGACAGTTCAAGAAGATACATATGTTGATGAGAGTGTGGCGAAATGGTTTATCCGTCAACAATTCTGTGGTAACAAGTCAAGAGTGTAACAATTCAAAATGCGACTGCTAATCTGGCTAAGCATAAAAACATCAAGAATGCCCACTCTATAGGAGCAAATCACGGAACACCATTGAAAGGATTAAGAAGAAAATAGGGAAGGCCAACTCATGG
>NC_068995.1:25862727-25863309 GCF_001194135.2 Octopus bimaculoides
TAACAAGACAACGACGTATGTAGGTGAAACAGCACGGAGCATAGGGGAGCTGGCAAATGAAAATTGGCGGGAACTTAAGAAAGGGAAGAGCTCATCAGTTCTGTACCAGCACGCTGAGCAAGAACACGGAGGCTCACTCAACAACATAGAAATTAAATTCTTATCCACACATAGCAGAGACGCAGCACTTAGACAAATTACAGAAGCTACACACATAATAGAAGATAAACCTAGCCTGAATAGGAAACTGGAATGGAACACTAACACACACCCCTAACAAACCACAACATATGAACAAAATATAATACAATACAATATAATACAATACAATACATAGATAAACAAATGGAATTAAATACTACATACGTTAACAAAATTAAATTAAATACATAAAAAAAGAGTAGGTATAAACACATGAACAAATAAATAAATAAAAACAAAAATAAACGAACATGTATTAACAGAGGATATAGATAATACAGGCACTCCCCATACACACACATGCACTTACAAAAACATAGACACATTGAAGGATACGCATGAGTAGACACATACAATAGGAATACAAAATACCCCCAACAG
>NC_068995.1:25863720-25864827 GCF_001194135.2 Octopus bimaculoides
TATATATACGGGAGGGTACCCAAAAGAAACCGTATTTCATTCAGTTAGTTTTACACGTTTACACTTTTATCGCCTTCAGAGTGTTCTCCATTTCAAGCAATGCATTGGTCCGGGCGCGCTTTCCACTGTTCGAAGCAGTGCTGGAACTCTTTTCAAACGCCTCCATCGTTTTTTTTTTCTTCACCTCTTCTACATCTGAAAATTCCGTAGTACCATCTTTCGTCACCATTGATGACCTTCGAAAAGAAGTCCAGATCAACTTTCAACTGTTCTTTCAGTTCACGACACACATTCGGTTGTGACTGCTTTTGATCTTCCATGAGATAGCAAGGCACAAATTTTGCTGCATCTGTTTTCATTTGCAATTCCTCGCTCAAAATTTGTCGGCCGGAGCTCCAGGACACACCACTCACATTAACAATTTCGTCAATTTTTCGGCGACGGTCCTCCAAGATCAGCTCGTGAATTTTCGTGATTTTTTCATTCATTCGGGAGGTCGACGGTCGTCTTGAGTGAGGTTAGTCTTCAGGCGACAAGAGACCATTTTTAAAGCGTGGAAACCACTTGCAAACTTGTGTTTTGCTCATTGCAACGCCCTCGTAAGCAGTTTGAACATGACAACTGTTTTCCTCGGCAAAAACAGAATTTCACGGAAGCACGCTGTTCCTTCATTTCAATCATCGCAAAAATCAATGAACAGAGGAGAAGCAATACAAAACAAAGATGTCCCCCGTAGAAGTACGTTCCACACGACAACGGACTGATGCCTGAGGGTCGCATCAAGTGGCTTCTAGCGGCGGAAGAGAACATTTCGGTTATTCTTGAGCACTCCTCGTATATATATATATGTGTGTATATATATATATATATATCCATACAGATATAGATAGTTATTATTTACATTATTTACATTTGACGGATATTTATCTTCATATTGTTTGTTGTTAACACAACGTTTCGGCTGATATACTCTCCAGCCTGGGGAGATTTCGAACCTGAGTTCTCATTCCTAAAGTATTTTTCGATGTTGTTGTTGTTGTTATTATTATTATTATTATTATTATTATTATTATTATTATTATTATTATTATTATTATTATTATTATT
>NC_068995.1:25867530-25872690 GCF_001194135.2 Octopus bimaculoides
AGGTAAGTCTTTTTCTGTAATGCTGTATTTGTACAGTATTTTTGTTTTCTTCTTGTTACTTAGTTGTGTTGATTGTCTACTAATTTCGTTATTATTATTATTATTATTATTATTATTATTATTATTATTATTATTATTATTATTATTCATGTCACTGCCTGGAATCGAACTCAGATTCACCGGAAGAATATGTATTCTATATTGATATAATTCCTTTTGATTCAGTTCGCTTGCATCCAAACGAGACATATGGTGAATTGTTGCTCCATAGTGGAAACGATGGTTTTCTCCCAGTCTGTGATCCAGATTTTAATGAATTCAAAGCTCATCTCGCATGTAAAGATCTCGGTTATTTCTTCGGTATGCAAATTCTCCGAGCGCCACCAACTACTGAAGAACACCTGCAAATTTCAAAACTTATCTGTAACCCACGTTCAACTTTTTCTATTCAGCAATGTGAAAAGAAATCTCATGTGATATCATGCCTTCATGCACAGGCATTTGTTGTGTGCTCAGCATCAATGTCTACAGGTAACGAATATTTTATTTATCGAAATGAATATGATTTACATATTCTCTAGCCATTAAGATTAAGATTATATTTGCATAGTGTTTTTGTTTTTTTACATATTCTCTAGCTATTAAGATTAAGATTATATTTGCATAGTGTTTTTTTTCTTTTACAGGTATAATGAAGACAAGCGTCTTCATTACCTAATAGCCGTGAAAAACATTTGTATATTCTAATTGTTTATGCAAAAATGTTTATGACTATTATTACATGATATTTCTTTTTTTTATTTTAGTTCCTCGAATGAGAATAAAAAATGGAAATTATGGAGAAGTTCTATTTCAATATTTTGACCATTGGGGTTACATTTGTACGGATGACTTTGATGAGAAAGAAGCTCAAGTTGTCTGCAAAAATTCCGGTTACCGAGGTGGTTTTTCTTTTAAACATAACCATATGGGCTCGAATGAGGATCTTTACTGGCTCAGCAATCTTCAGTGCTCTGGAAGCGAAGCTATTTTAAGCGACTGCCCCGGCGCGCAATTGGGTAATGTCTCTGTTTGTACACACAACAAGCGAGCAGCAGTTTTTTGCTCGGATGGTTAGTTCCTTATTCTTCTTCTTTAGTTAATGTTCAGTGATTGTGCATATGCCTAGTTGAAATTATTTCACTTTCGAGAATGTAAAAGCGATATATTTCATTTTCTGAATACATACATGCATACATAAATCCACTTTGAAAGGTATGTGTTTGCAATGCAGGAACAAGAAATATCAACCAAATACCTGATGCACAAAAGACGCAGAAAAAGCAGCAAAATGTGACAACCGATGCAGGCTTTCTGGAGTTGACACAAAGATTACACCCATATCATAAGCAGTTGTCCGAAAATGTCATCATGGTATTATCTACCGATGAGACATGATGTTGTAGTTAAGACTTTGTATAATTAGATCTACCGTAAAAATAATCCCGAAGCCAAAGAAATAATAATCCACAGTATAGTAGAATCCATAGCCACTCATAATAAGGAGTATTGAAGGAATGTCCCAGTGGACACCTCAATAAAATGTAAACATAATAGACCTGACATAATGATTTGGGATAGAGAAACTGTGTACGGTTGTGGAAATCAGTTGTCCAGCGGATGTTAACATAAAGCTGAAGATCAGCGACAAAGAAAATACCTATGCTGAACTATTGAGAAACCAACAGTTACTCTATCCAGATTACAAGTTCAGGTTTATACTTGTAATTATTGAGGCACTGGGATATGTAACACACTGCCTAAGTACCAATCTTGAGAAATTAGGCTTCTCAAAACCAGAAAGGCGGGAGCTGCTTCGAAAGCTACAGATCCAATCCATCACTGGAACTGTAAAAATTCTGCAAAACTTTCCAAATGTTTATCATTTAAGTATATATGCAAGAGAAGACATACATAAAACAAAACATACAAATCTGCACATATACTGACTCTAAATGCTACCTATATACATACATGAAAAAATACCCTGCTGATGCTGTTGAAATTTCAAAGAAGGAGCTGGAACTAGGCTAGAAACCGCCTATTTCTCAATTAGCAAGAAATCTTGAAATATAACTGAATGATGACATACATACATACATACAAACATACATACTACACACACACATACAGACAGGCATATGCATATAAATTGCTCTTCAAAACTATAAAGCCAGAGTATTGTGTTTTTTCTGGCGAACTATTCCACCCAAATTCACGAAACTCATCTCTAGGTAGAAAAGGCATTGCAAACCCAAAAATAAATTAGATAATAATTCAAAAACATACAGAGCTAGAAATACCCTGTTCAAAACTATTACACCAGGTTGAATAATGTAGCAAAAATGATGCAAAACGGAAATTAAGATATATTTCAATGATATTCTCATGCAATACACCTTTCTGAATTACTTCAAAGATACGCGATTTCATGCTTCCAATCAACTTCTGAAGTAGATCAAGTGGATGTTCTTCCTAGGCAAGATTAATGTCAGGACTTCTGGCTGGCCATGGCATGACTTCAACCTCAATTGCCTGGAGGATATCCAAAGTTGTCTTTGCTTTATGAATAGGAGTATTGTCCTGTTGAAGTAAAAAATTTCTCGTCATGGAGCCTTCTTTCTTCTTCGTCAATGTGAGCCCCGTCCAAAATATTGATGTATGGTGCAGCATTTAAACGGCCATCCATGATGACCAGTGGCAGCTGCCCATTGGCTGATATTGCTCCCCACACCATAAGACCTCATCCGCTGTTCTTCCACTTGGCATAAGTAGAATTTTCTATACATTTATCTGCACAGTGATACTTATAACTGTCGGGGTCATCCAACATTTTTGTCTTCAGAGAACAGAACCCTGGTCCATTCACCATCCCATGTCTGATGCTGCTGAGCAAAGACCAATCTAACAGCTTTGTGGGAAGGGGACAATAACGAACAGTCTAGACGCTTCTTCAGGTGAAACCATGGCTCAAAATCACTCTTCTTACGATGGATGTCGAAGCTCCGACTTTTGCTGATGCCTTGATTTTAGAACCAGAAGAACAGCGTGACTTTTTCACAGCTCTGACAATGGCCGTTTCATCCCTTTAGCCTTGGGACGTCCACCAGCATGAACCCTGTTGTAGTCGTCAGAAGATTGTCCACTGGCGTTTTGCTTTGCTGAATCTGCTCGGCAAACTTCTGATTACTCAATCCTTCCATTTTCAGTGTAAGAATCTTCCCTTGTTCAATTTCGGAAAACTTTGTAGCTTTAGACATACTGGGAATGTAATCTGGATCACGGAGAATATGATTGAACCGAATATTTTTCGAAATAATCTGGAAAGAAATGAAAATGAATTATTGGTTTTATAGTTTTGAAATGTTGATATGCTAGGAAAAATTGGAAAATCAGGTGTTGTAATGTGATAATAAGGATACAAGGTTTACATTTCAAGGTATTCACGAAATAGGCGCAGGAATGGCTGAGTGGTAAGTAGCTTGCTTACCAACCACATGGTTCTGGGTTCAGTCCTACTGCGTGGCACCTTGGACAAGTGTCTTCTGCTATAGACTCGGGCTGACCAAAGCCTTGTGAGTGAATTTGGTAGACGGAAACTGAAAGAAGCCCGTTGTATATATATGTGTGCGTGTGTATTTGTGTGTGTCGGTGTTTGTCCCCCACCATCGGTTGACAACCGATGTTGGTGTGTTTACGTCCCCGTAACTTTTCAGTTCGGCAAAAGAGACTGACAGAATAAGTACTAGGATTACAAAGAATAAGCCCTGGGATCGATTTCTTCGACTAAAGGAGGTGCTCCAGCATGGCCTCGATCAAATGACTGAAACAAGTAAAAGAATAAAAGAAATACCAATTAATAATATATTATACCCACTTGGTCCATTTAAATACAAAGCTAAATTTCTAAATAGCTTAAAAACCCATATAGCTTTATAGTTTTCAATACTAGTTTATATATAATATGTATGCATGCATGTATGTATCGATGTTAGATCATAAATTATCTAGCAGATTTTTTAAACTATCTTTTTAGGTTCTTTTGTAGTAGACATAATTGGAGATGTGCTCAGATGTTCTGTTATATTACACTTCTCTGATGAAGAAAACACTCATTTCTTCGAACCATTCACATATGTTGTAGCAGATTGGTCTGTTGAGCCTGGAAATTTTCTATATGACTCTTTTTCAAACTCGACAGATAATTAAGTTTAGTTTGCCCCTTAAATAACATTTCATGAATGATTACCGTTGGCTGTATGCCACATTGTCTTAAATATAAGCACATGCATACGTAATACATACATACATACACATGCAGGCACAGATACCTATACGAACACATATATACGCGTACATACATACATATATACATACATATGTATATAGATACAGAAATAAATGAATAAATATATGTATATACATATATATATAACATATATACATATTATATATATATGTATATATATATATAATATGATATGATATAACGTTATAGATAGATAGATAGATAGATAGATAGATAGATAGATAGATAGATAGATAGATTTATATATTCAAGTAAAAGACGAAAAAAGTTAGCACATATACATACGTAATAACTGGATGGAATTTATAAACGTTTAATACATCGCTACGCGTGTTTCCACAAATGATATGTCCCTTAAGATCACAGTCCGTATTCCTGGGATGGTTACAGTGTAGTTGTAGTATCTGTGGACATTGGTTGATCATCTACATGGATTCACTTCTCCAGATGATATAACATTAATGGATGTACAACAGAAGGTTACTTCTCTCTTTTGACCAGTATGAAGTTTGACTGAATCATATAACAATTGTAGAGATTAATAAAAAGAAAAATTCTCGTGTCTTCCATATTCCGTCTCTCTCATCAACCATGTGTGATGGATAAATTGTCGCCATTTAATATTTTTAATTTCGCGCATGTGCATTGTTTCTTTTTTATTTTGTCGACTACAAAGGATAGTAGTCTGTGAGAAAAAACAGCACTATAACGCAATTCACTCTGCCAGAAATTTGGAAACAACATGCTGTACTGCTTGGCATTCGCGCCGGAAGCTCCAATACGAACATTTCAGAATGTTGGGTGTCAATCTG
>NC_068995.1:25872700-25873436 GCF_001194135.2 Octopus bimaculoides
ATATGAACATTTCAGAATGTTGGGTGTCAATCTGGGGACAGTGCAATCTGAGGACATGTACCGACAGTGATAAAAATCAAACATCCAGTCAACATCATGGTGTTTAGAGTTATTACTAGTGATGGTGACGTTATGCCTCCATTCATCTTCTCACACGGCCTCACACTCAACACGGATGCCTGCATCAAGTACCTGGAGGAGGTAGTGCTGCCGTGAGTCAAGATGGTGGTTGCTGGAAGACCCTATGTCTGGCAACAGGACTCTGCACCATGCTACAGAAGCAGGAGAACCCAGTCATGACTGTCAGACAATTTCTGCGACAACATCAACCCCTAACATCTGTCCACCTTACTCCCCAGACTGCAACCCCCTTGATTATTATGTGGAGCGCAGTTGAGCGAGAGACCAACGAAATTGCTTGTAACACCAAAGATGAACTGAAGGCAAGGATTATGGCAGCATTCACCGTCCAGAAGAGTTGCAAGGAATTGTGAAGTCGTCTGGAGACTGGTTGAAACCAATGGCAATTTTATTGGATAAATTTACTCTTTAGTATTTCAAGATATTTTTATGTAGATTTTGTAAATATATGTGTTAAAATGAGATGTCAGTGTTATTTTCATTTTTTGCGTAATTTAGACGACAGTTTCACCGCATTCTATATATGTATGTATGTATGTATGTATAAATGTATATATATATATATATATATATGTGTGTGTGTGTGTGTGTGTAT
>NC_068995.1:25873446-25887771 GCF_001194135.2 Octopus bimaculoides
TATATATGTATGTATGTATGTATGTATAAATGTATATATATATATATATATATATGTGTGTGTGTGTGTGTGTGTATATACATGTGTGTGTGTATATATATATATATATATATATATATATACATTGGCACTCCGTCTGTTACGACGAGGAGTATTCTACTTGATCCAATCAATGTAGCAGCCTGCTCGTGAAGTTAATGTGCAAGTGACTGAGCATTCTACAGACACGCGTATCCTTAACGTAGTTCTCAGGGAGATTCAGTGTGAGACGGGATGTGAAAAGGCTGGCCCATTCAATAACAGAAAGAACTAATTTTTATCAGCTGAATGAACTGGAGCAGCGTGAAATAAAGCGTCTTGTTCAAGGACACAATGCTCCCCCGGGAATCGAACTCCAGACCTTATGCGATCATGAGCCGAATATCCTTACCACAAAGTCATGCACCTTCATGTGTGTGTGTATATCTGTGTGTGTGTGTGTGTGTGTGTGTGTGTGTGTGTGTCATTGTTCATTATTTTAAACAGTTCTTGCCAATAGAGAAAGAGCCGGTTTCTAACCTAGATCCAAGGCTCCTTCATTAGAATTTCAACATAGTGTATGTATGCATGTATGTACGTATGTATGCATGTATTCATGCATGTATGTATGTATACATGTATGTATGTCGTGTACAAGGCTTTTGTGATGTTCCAGCCTGCACCAGGAAATCTATATGTGGAATGCTGCCATAATCCTTGCCTTCAGTTCATCTTTGGTGTTACAAGCAGTTCTGATGGTGACGTTATACTTCCATTCATCCTGGTTGAAGGAACGATCCTGAAAGTGGTAGACAAGTTTGTCTACCTGGGCAGCACATGGATGATGAAATATCTTTCAGATTGCAGAGAGCAACTGATTCCTCCCGGTCTCTTCAGTCTCGTGTCTGGCCCCTGCATGGCATCACAAAGCAAACAAAAATTGCTATGTACCGTGCATGTGTACTGACATCGCCCCTTTACTCATGTAAGACATGGACCCTTTACAAACGTCGTGTAAGGATCCTTGAACGCTTTCATCAGAGATGTCTGAGACACGTTCTGAATGTTGGCTGGGCTTTAAAAACTCCAGACACACAGGTCCTGAAGTCTGCTGATATCTTGAGTATTTAGGCGATGGTGCACAAGCACCGATTACATTAGGCTGGACACCTTATTAGAATGAAGGATAGCAGGATCCCTAACCTGATGCTATATGGGGAACTTATTATTGGAAAGAAATTCTGCCAGAAAACAAGGCTGCGATTTAAGGACTGCGTCAAGTCCTCATTAAGGCCTGTGTTATGCAAGAGACTGACTGGGAGAGAAATGCCTGTCATCACCACAGATGGAGGAAGCAGGTTAAGGAGGCGGTTGACACCTTTAAGAGAGCACGTACTCTGCATGAAGAATTTAAGCGTGCTGCTCGAAAGCGCACTGCTAGTGTTGTGAATGGGGAAAGCTTGACTTGCAATGTTTGCAGTCGTATATGCTTGTCAAGAGCAGGGCTCATTAGCCACCAACGGAGCCGCAAATGCAAAATATAAGCTAGTCCTAGAGCGCGCAATGGTCTTCCTCTGTCACGCGTGGATGGTCATCATGTATAAATGTTTGCATGTGAGTATGTATGTATGTATATGTGCAGATCTATGTTTTGTTTTAAATATGTATTCTCATACATATAGTTGCATATCTAGACATGCTCATATATATTTAGATGATAAACTTCTGGAAAGTTTTAAATAATTTTACAGTTCCAGTGATGGATTGGATCTGTAGTCTTCGAATGAGCTTTCTCAATTCTGGTTTGAGAAGCCTAATTTCTCAAGATTGGTATCTAGGCAATGTGTTACATATCCCAGGGCCCCAGTAATTACAGGTTTAAACTGGTACTTGTAATCTGGATAGAGTCACTGCAGATTTCTCAAATAGTTCAGCGTAGGTATTCTCTTTTTCACTGATCTTCAGCTTTATGTTAACATCCGCCAGGTAGCTAATTTATATGTATATATGTATGTATGCATGTATGTATATATATATGTATGTATGTGTGTATGTATGTATGTATTTACGTATATATATATATATATGTATGTATGTATGTATGTATGTATGTGTGTATGTATGTATGTGTGCATGTATGCATGCATGTATGTATGTTTTCTCACTGAAATCATTTGATTGTGTGTACACACGTAAACTATTTTCCCATCATGTATTTCAGAGCCAAGGCCTGTTAACTACAGACTGATTGGAGAAGGAAACACTGGCAGAGTTGAAGTTCAAATAAATAATCTTTGGGGTTCAATCTGTGCTGATCTATGGGATGACAGAGACGCGATTGTTGTGTGCAAGAAAATGAATTATCGTGGTGGAAAGGCCGCCATAAGTACATCAATTGGAAAAAATGTATGGTTAGCATCTGTTGAATGTGAAGGCACAGAAGAATCTCTTTTAGATTGCCCTCTTCGTATAGTGAATTGGACGAACATGATAAAGCCCTGTAAGGACCATGCTACAGTTAAATGTTATCCAGCAGGTAAAGTAAACAGTTCACATCATTTTGATAATTCTTTTTGCCTCAAATGTTACGCTTCTTTAAATATCTATAGTTTTATGCTTATTAGTCATCAGAAACAATATTACTACGGTACGTGATGGCATGAATGTACATATCAATACATTTTCACTACAGGTCATCTGCCTTTGCCTAGTCCTCAGCTCTCACCTGTAACTTCACGAACTGGCTGCACGTTGCAGTGCAACATCTAGATAATGGCATTAGCAGGCCTACTAAACTAGATTGTGGCCGATGACTTTTAAACTCTTGCTTAAATCTGATATGCTGTGTTGTGAAAGCAATTCAATCATCGGTTATCAAGTCTTGTTGGGGAGTAAGGTGTAATATCCAACAATGTTGTAGAACACATATCTGAAAGCACGGTGAGATATATAGAATGTCTCTGCTTCTTGGTATACTTCCAGCCGTCTCAGCCCAGTTTGCCACTAGTCAGAAAGTCGGGGACGAGACAGTAGGACTGACTCTCCGGCGCAATCTTTTTTCACAATAATGCTAATCAGAGCAAGTGAAGAGTCGTACTTAGAACCAAAAACAACAAGCGGACATTTTGTTACGGTTTCCATAGTTTCCTAGCTTGTGAGAACATATAGGCAGGAGTAGTTGCGATTCTCCGGTCACACACGCGGTTACACCTTTTGTTGCTGACTCGTTTTAAGAAGTGTTGTTGGTACTCTAGGGATGTAGTTTTAGCCACATTCAACAAAGAACGAACAAGAACAGATAGTAGTTTTACATTCAACACACAATTTCTAAATACTATAATTCGTTACGTTTCTTCGTAGGATTTTTGTCTGTATTGCAACCAAAATTAGCTTTAAATTTTATTAACCGCTCCGGAACCAGTTTTAAATTGTTGTTGTTCTTCACAAGTACTTTGGCTATGGATTCTGCTATAACTTTTTAAGCGTCTGTTTTTCGCGATTCTCTCTTTTTTTCAGTGCCTTTTGGAAATTTTTTTAAATATATCTGTATGGAAAACTATTTTTCAATTCCCATAACCGTTTGTGTAAAATTTACCAGTATCTAAATATGTCTGACAACTCCTTGCTTTCACTAACACTTTATTTACGTAGATTGGAACAATGACAAAAAGTGTCTTTAGTATACCTGAAATGTGAAGGAAAAGATGATGGATAATGAAACGAATAATGTATGGCGAATTGATGATAATATATGTGTGTTTAGTTATAATCCTCTATGCCCTCCCTAAGTCTTTGGAGGGAAGCAAAGAAGACTGATGATATGTAGTACATGGTTAAATAAAATGAGATAATTAATGTGAGGGACAGTTAATTGATATTGGTAGTGTTACGTTCAAGGGGAAATGTGTCAGTTGTGCGTCAGGCTTTTATGTCAGTATTTGCCAGTCTGGAGGAGTGACGAACGGAACGGGGCGATTACCGGTTGAAGGATCAGCTTCATCAAGCAAGGGCTACTCTTGGAGGCCAGGGGGATTGTGTAGTCGTAAGGCTTGAGGAGCTCTCGGGATACGATCATTGGTGGCAGGTCTGAGGTAGGAGAGGTGGTGAAGATGGGGGAAGCTGGCGTGGCTCTGGGGATAGGTGTTGGAGATGAGTTCCCGGTCGTGGTGGTCTTGGTGTCAGGAAGTGGGCACGTTAGGTAGGCCGGAGGCGTCGGTGGTGTAGCTGCATGAAGAGCAGTTAAACTGAGTTGAGAAGATAGTCTCGTCTTTGGTGTTGGCGTCAGGAATACAGATGGTCCAGGAATTATTGGTTGGGTTGAGGATTTGTCAGGGAGGTCGACCACAAGGCATAGGCTGTTGAATATTGCAGATATATGGTCTTCCATATCAGCTACGTTGGTTTGAGCATGTCGCTGAGGACGGCGTTGTCGGCAGCAGACACTCTCATAGTGGTGCAGGATGTCACACGTAGCACACTTGTGGTTACAGGCGGAGCATTTCTTCATGCGTTCCTGTATATGACGCCCGTGGCCGTGTTTTCCGCAGTGACTGCAGGGAGTAGAGGCGGGTGTATCACAGGCTTCACTGGATTTATTGACCAGCGAGTGCCGCTCCTGACGCCTATATGAGCTATAGTGGTTCTGTAGCCCATGAAACGGCTGGCTGAGCAATTTCCGCTTTCTTTTGCTTCGATGTACCTGAGGCCTTCTTCCAGGGTCATGTCTTACTTGAAGTCCCCCAGGATGTCAAGGCGGATCTCCTCATCCTCCAACCCACGGCAATCAATCGTGGCATGGCAGCCCTCCGAGGGGCATTCCACCTTAAATCTGACGGCCCTCGGAGACGCGCAGCGAAGGCCCTGGAGAGTTCGTCCCGGTCCTGGCGCATCTGTTGTAGCTGCACGCGAGCGACCATGACATTTTCTTGGCGAACTGCCAGGGACTTAATGTGACTGAGGACTGTTCGCTCATTTTTGAAGGCCAGCGCGCCGAACGTCCGTGTGAGATCTTTTCTCGGAGTCTCGTCGCAACATTCAAGAAGCTGGAAGATGACGTTGTTACCCATAAGACGAGTGGCATATTTGTAGTCTGACCATCTCTGCTCAAAGTAAGCCCGGTATCTATGTAGTGTACATGTATGTGGTGTACCAGTATCTCTGCAATGTACATTTATGAGTCTAGGCGAAATATTTGGGGAATAATCGAACTTTCAACAGTTTTTTACTAATATATTTCATGTTATTTACATTTTACTAATGCAAACAAAATTTTATTTATGTCATTCAGTTCATAATTGATTATCTTTACATTTAACCTAGTCACACATCTTTTATGTTTTCCATTGATGTAATGACTGATTTAATATTTCTATATTATCTAAGTTCGCTATTTAGAGGATAATGTGTGTGCGTGTATGGGCGTGTATGTAGGCGCACACGTGTGCGTGTTTGTTTAATTTGTGAATATTATCCTTTAAACTGAAATTATCGGGAAATCCTTTCCCTACAATTCTTTGATTTATCTCTAAAATTATATATTTTCCTATGTTTAAAATTAAATTTAAATACTGTTGTCAAGTATAGTTTCTTACGTTTCACGTTGTCTTTCATATAAACAGTCACAAATTTGTTCAGTTAATGCGTCCTATGCAACATATTTATATTAAGGATAATATATTTTACTTAACCCTATATCCGAAATTGTTATCTATTGTAATTTATAACATTAGTTTTCTTACTTTTCCGATATCAAGCAAGATAGTATTGTATTATTCATTAGCATTTATTCTGAGAGATTATTGATGAGAGCGCCTTGAAAGTTGTAAACAACCGCATGAACAATTGAAGCGTCATTTCCCTCTCTCATATTTAAAGTTTGGGTCATGTTTGCTCATACACGTGAGATCTTCTGTGACTCCTTCTTTTTCAATATATATTATTGATCATTTTATCAGACTGTTTGTTTCGATTTTAATTTATCCAGAAGTTAGACCTTTTTTTGCCTTCTATTCGGCAGTGCTTTCTCTTGTGCTCTTTAAAGATATTTTGAAGATTTTCAACAAGCTTAATGAGTACTACCATACAGCTGTGTCAGCTGAAGAAGTAGTCACAGATATTAGCAACAGGGGGGGCTTTCGACTGATTCACTTTCTGCATCATGTTAACTATCGAATGCATTGACATATAGTCGTTAACTCGTTGAAATAGAAATTAGGGAAAATAGATTCAGTTTTATTCGAGTCTGAGATAAAGCAATAAAGAACTCTGAAACTTCCAGGTTGATATCTTTTTATTTAATGACAATATTTACTTTTTACAGTGAGGCTAATTATATAAACGTTGTCAAAATGTGAGCTCTTATGCACATTATAGTAGACGAATTGAATTTCGATCTGCATTTCTGTGCACTATGAATAGCTATGAATTATTATTTGTGATAATAAAAAAAATGAGAACTCGGAGTCTAATAAAATTGTGCAAAAACCTAAATTTGTTAGGTCAATTTTTAGTCGTTGTTTTTGTTAAAGAAGGGTAAAATATGAAGTCTTATTATAATGTGCATTTTTCTCAGTGCGGCTGGCTAAAAATATATGTTTAGTAAATACACAGACTTGTATGTCATACAACTCTAATGATTCTATGTTTGTGCATATATATAATATATTTATTAAAGAATTATTTTCTCCTGACTTTCAGTGAATTTATTCAGTGATTCTTCTTATTATGGCCGTGTTGGAATATTTGTCAATGATTCTTGGATGGGTATTTGCAACGCTGGGTTTGGTTCTACGGAAGCCAATGTTTTATGTCGAGAATTGGGTTTCGTTTCTGGTACAAAGCAAAAATACCCACCTGAAGGTTTTGTTTTTGAAAATATCCCAGTAAATATAAACACTCATATAACAAGGCTACGATGTACAGGAACAGAAGCATCACTATTAGAGTGTAAGCTGGAATTTGGACAATGCCCTTCGGAGAGATTTGTTTCTGTATTTTGTGCTGATTCTGAAAATCCTGATGCTCGTAAGTACTCAACAATGTTAATATTGAAGTGCAATGTTTCATTGTTTTTAATTTTTACTTCAAACTTATGAGAAGAAATACTTCATATAACATATAATAGAGAAAAGTATACAAGACATTTATGACATAAATCATTTGTAGTACCCGAGTACTATGCAATGTCATTGATAATGCGATCGATCGATCGATAAACGATATATCTCTATATATCGTCCGTATTCACTCATTCACTACGTTCTCGTTTCTGCCTTAGATTCGCCCTTAAAATACCTTGCCTTAATGCATACAGTGTGCAGACGTATCTGTGTAGAACTTTGGTTTGTAAGTGAAATCTGGTAGGCGAAATTATGCAGAAGACTGTCATGTATACATATATAAATATATACATACATATTGTTGTGGAAAGACCCTGACCACCCCCACGTGACTGACGCATTTCAATAAAATAGAGAACTGTCGGTAGTTGACAGAGTGGTGTGTTGTGGAAATTTGATTTTTGAAACTGTTATTGAAATTGTTGATATTGTGGTTGGATTGTTGATTGAACTATTGTTGAATTTGTTTTTTCTACCCATTGTTGGGCATGGAAGCTGGCAGCTATGCTGCGGTGGTGGGCAAAAGCCCGGCACCCAACATGTTGCAGCTGAGGCAAGTTGAGACGGAAGGAAGAGATTTTAAAGAATATAATGGACCAATTGTGAAGGAGGGAGATTGCCTCCGCTTAACACCACCAGCCAACATGTTTCAAAGGGCAGAGAGAAAAAGAATAGTTTACCGAACGTTTAACATAGAAACCAAAAAGACTGAAGTAGCGGAAATCGAAGAAATTGAGAAATGTTTACAAGAGATTAAAGAAGTTACAGCATTTTGCTCGAGAGAAAGGAAGTACGGCACGGTGGAGGTGCGCTTCGTTAACGACGAGGACGCAAGGCCTTTGAGATCAACAAAGTGGGCACTCTTACCGACCTACTGCGGAGAGTGTCCCCCAGAGATTGACGAAGCATGGCTAGTGACAGCCATCATCTACAACTCCGAGGAGAAGGTAGATATAATAAAGGTGGAGAAGGTGGATATAATAAAGGTGGAGAAGTCGGAGATCAACTGGCGGGGTTATGGTCTCGAAGCTTTGATACACATAACTCTGCCAGATCTACATAAGATGGCGGAGGAGTTGGTGCTCCCCGATGAGACCCGACTAGTGGTGGGGGAGGGAGACCGCCAATATGCTATAACTGCAGAGAAAGGGGACACATGCAAGCAAGGTGCCCCCAGAAACAAGGACAGATGGAGGTAGTAGAAGCAGTGGTGGTAGAAGCGGAGAGGGGAAAAGGAGGAGGAAGTTGCAACAGACAGGAAAAGAACGAGAATGGAGTCTCTGCCAAAGAGTCCCCCAAAAAAAGAAAAGCGGAGACAAAGAAACAAGTTACAATGGAAAAAGAGAGTATGGAGATTCGAACACAGGAACCAGAGCCAACAACAAGCAGGGGAAAAAAACCGAAGAGCAAAGAGCGAGAGAGAAGAAGTATGATTAGAAGGAGAAAATAAGGAGAGAGGAATATGTAGCACAAACAGGACAGATTGCTGGACGAAATATAAAGAACAATGTTAAGATATAGTAAGGATATAGAGATAGAAAAAAAATTAGCAAAAATGAAAAATCTAATAAGAGTCAAACTGAATTATGATATGTTCGAACCTGATGAAAGAGCGGTTTTATTGGAGGAAGAGAAAAAGGAAAGATTGATGGAGTTATTTGGAACCAGAATTAGACCTACCGGGATATATATACAATATGACAGTTTACCCAATGTGATGGAACTAGAGAACCTCATGGAATACATATCAGACAAAAAAGACTGATAATCAATATGTATAATTAGAACAGTAAAATGGAACTACAAGCTTTGGGGGCTCGTAAGCCATTACATCCTTTCATTGTTAAATATTTCATTTCGTATTTCATCATTCGTTTTATGTACCCCACGTTTTGTGTTGTCTGTCCTTGTAATGTCCCCTCGTTTTTAAGGCTACATGCCGCAATAAAGAAATCAGTTGACAGCGCTGACCGTTCGTATTGGATTATTGTGTTAATTTAATATCGTACCTTCGCTTGGCGTAGTACGGAGCACGTTCTGTGTGAACATATTAACTCTGCGAAAGGTTATTCTAGATAACCATATCCAAATATTTATTTGGGTAAAACTATTCTACACCCTTGTGCACATGCGAACGTCATCATAACATTATTGGCGATGAGATATTCAAACCCACGACATAAGATTACTGAGGACGAGGATATTCGAACTCAGGCTGGGTAGATTGTTGTTTGGAACATGGAAAATTATTAGCGTCAGTAATTGAATTACAAAGACAACGACAACAGCAGCAACAACAGCAGTAACAACAGCATTTGATGGAATTGCAGAAGCAACAGCAACTATTAATACAACTGCTATTCCACAAAACAGAAAATTCATCGACTTCGTTGATAAAGTTGGCCGGGCACGAAAAATACTGCAACTATATATTGCCTAAGAGACCGGGGGAAGTCTGTTTTAAAGAAACTGTTGATATCCTTTGAAAGATTTTCAGCGAGGAAGCTCTTTATTTAATACGCGTTGGCAATGCATGAAAATTGCAAAAAAGCGGACGAAATTTTATTACATGCGCTGGAATTGTTAATAGGGAATGCGAAAGATTTAAAATCAATGAACTGACACCAGATATGTTCAAATGCTTAATTTTCGTGCAAGGTTTAACGGCAAGACGCAGAAATTTGCAACTGAATTCTAACTAAATTAGAGCAGAATCAAAAGCTAACACTACAAGAAATATCTGAACAATGCCAGAGAATAATAAACCTAAAGTATGATACGGAACAAATTGACATAAGAAACTGCTCCCATATACAATCGGTGCCACCGAAAGTAAAATAAAAGCAGAAAACCCATGTTTTGGATGTTGATAATTACACTACAGATTCCACGGTCCTTATAAAAATCGAAAATGCTTCAAGCGTAGTAAAATAAGTCATAAAAAATCACACTATAAAAAAAACTTTAAAAACGGTTCAACAGAAAAAATCATGTAAATAGTTTATCGGTAACAAGAAATACGAACAAGCCGCAAAGGAAATTTGAGTGTGTAAAAATTAATAATACAAATGTAAAATTACAATTAGATACAGGTAGTGACATTAATTAATGAAAACACATGGAAAAAATCGAGAAATCTACACTGCAGAAAACATCGAAAAACTGCTCGTGGTGTCTCAAGGATTGAATTAATTTTTAAAGGCGAAATTATTCGTAATGCTATATTTCGCGGTTAGACGATAAAAACGAAAGCTTATGTATTAAAAAAATACAAGCAACCTTTTTACAATTGACTGGAAGGAACTGTTCGACTTACGAGATTTACCCATAAATACTTTTTCTAAAATTGTAATGGAGCCATGCGCCAGTTCAAATACAGAGTCAGAAAATTTTTAAAAGAAGTTAAAATGGTGTTTCCTAATGTTTCTCGGACGAGTTGTGTCGGTGCAATAAATTCAAAGCCAAATATCAGGTGATAGAAAATGCATTACCACTTTTCAAACTCAAACGCAATATGCCGTTTGCAGCACTGGAACAGGTAAATAAAGAATTAGACAGACTGGAAAAAATGGGAGTGATTGAAAAGATTGATTACTCAGATTGAGCGAGTTCAACTATGTACATTAAAAAGAACAATAAAATACGTGTTTCTGCAGGTTTCTCGACGGGACTAATCGACTGTTTAAAACAGTATAACTACTCGTTACTTATCCCAGATAAATTGTTCTCAAAATTAGATCTGTCTGATGCCTAGTTACAGATAATTGTGTAAGACGATTGTTCTAAGCTATTAACTATCAATACACATAAAGGTCTGGACAAGTTTAACCGGCTTCCGTTTGGCATACATTTCAACAAGTGATGCTTGCAGAGTGTGACTTCGCCATGGCCTACCTGGATGATATATATAAATTAAAAGTGAACCCCGTGATCAGCATATCGAACACGTAAAATATGTGTTCGAAAAAATAAGGAATTACGGCTTTAAGCGTGAATTCTTTTTACCTAAAATGAAATATTTAGGACAAATTTTTCATAAAATTGGTCGTCAACCAAACCCGTCGCGGGCAGTAATGTTATTAACAATATGCCATCTTCGACAAATATATCTACCTTACAAGCTTTTGGGGGACTTGCAAACTACTATCAAATTTATATACTAAATATGAACAAGGTAAGAAGCTCCACTAAATAATCTACTAAAAAGAGATGTAAAGTGGAATTGGTCTCAAAATTGTCAGAAGGCATTCAACGAAATTAAAAGATATTAACATCAGATTTGTCTTTAGCACATTTCGATCCTGCAGTGGAGATTGTAGGTGCTTCTGGGTGCGGTATCGGAGCAGTAATGCTAAATAAAAATAGAGACGGGACATGAAGACGTTTGCTAAACTACAGCCAAATTGAAAAAGAGGTTCTAGCGATTATTTTTGCCGTTAAAAAGTTTCATAAATTTTTACACGTTAGAAATTTTCAACTATAGACTGATCATCGTCCGTTATTATCTATATATATGTATATGAGTCGAATAAAGGAATTCCTACCCATACTGCTAACAGGTTGCTTATTCAGCTCTATTCACAGACAATACAGGTGGGAAATCTTTATATATCATACATAAACATACTCACACAAGAATACAAACGTCTTTTTATTATCCAAAATGAAAACAAACTCCCTTTTACTAGAGTTTAAGACAATTATCATATTGAAAATAAAAACCTAAATTAATATTAAGAGTATATAGATAGATCTGTTAGTGTCCACAATTCGTGCAACAATTTCCTATTAATAATATTATTGGTATTCTTCATTTCTTTTCAGTTTTACACACACGAATACAAAATATCTATTATGGAGTACTTGAAGCACAAATATTTAATCAGTGGTCAACAATTTGTCCAGTTGGGTGGAACGATAAAGCTGCTCATGTCGCATGTAGAGAACTTGATTTTTATGATGGGGTAGCGATATATGCATCTCGCAGTACATACTCTACGAACGCACCTCCAGTTATTTTAAGTCATTTCAACTGTACTGGAACGGAAGGCAGCTTATCTCACTGCTCTTACACAGCTTTTGATGACTACACTAACTGTACTTTTGATCAAGACCACGTAGCTGGTGTTCTTTGCTTTAAAAGTTTCGGTAATATCTTTTTATTTATGTTCATGTTTTAAGTTTTATCACAATAACTTGGTCCGTACAACATTTTAACTAATGTAGAAGTTTCTTTGAACGTAAAGTAGGGATGTTTTAATAACCAGTGCGGTCTATAAAACTCAATTTCTGAAATGAAATATTCGATGTTTCTACGTATTCCTATCTGAATTCTGTTGTATAATGTTATGCCAATGTTTTTTGCAGAGGGAGTCCGCTTTCGTTTAGCAGATGGTCTGAGTGTCAGCCAAGGTCGAATGGAAGTTTTTTTTGATGGATTGTGGAGATCAATTTGTAAAGAAATATGGACTGATAAAGATGTTAAAGTGTTTTGCAAGTCATTGGGATACAAAGATGGGATTGTTGGATATAGTAAATTGAAAAAAACTTCAAATTCGCTTTCAGTACTGGGTGTTTATTCTTGTAATGGAGATGAGACATCCCTCCTACAGTGTAACAATACCTGGATCCACCAGGGCGCTAAATGCAAAAACACAGAAGAACCTAAAGCTGTTTGTTACAAGTCAGGTAGGTCATGAAAAAAATACCTATATTAAAAATTTGTCTTTTAATAATTATTAAGCGATAAAAAATTATCACTTTTGAGAACTTTCAAATGGGTTGGGTTCGTAATCAAGTATTTATGTAATAGTTATCTCATATTCAACTATTAGCATTAATAGCTTTATTGCGGATAGTCTATTATTATAGAGAAACAGTGTAACCGATTCGCAAAAAAATTTCAAAAGACGTTATGTATCCTTATTTTAAACCTTACTGACATTCTATTTTTTAAGTTATCTTAATTAATTGAAATTTCTGAATTGTCTACCCATCTATTTGTACGCAAACCTCCATATTACCATGCAGGGGGGGGGGGACATCTCTGGTAATTCTCTACAATCATTCTATATTTAATATGTTTATCAGTGATTGGAGCTGTACAATCTCTTCATTCTACGCTCGAGAAATAAACTTCTCTGAAGCAATGTTGCATATATATATAAATGGTCTATAGCAAACCAGTTGAAAACATGATACAACCAACATAGACACACATTTTGCAACCCAGACAAAACTTCACTCTCCAAAAATATACGGACATTAAAATCAAGAAGTACTCCATATATCATTAAATAGAAAATATTGTCACACGCACAAAAGCATGTCTGCTAAAGGTCCCATTCGTTCCAGCAACATTCTATTTTTCAAGTTATTTTAATTAATTGAAATTTCTGAATTGTCTACCCTACTTTTTGTACACAAACCTCCATATTACCATGCAGGAGGACATCTCTGGTTAATTTCATCAATCATTCTATATTTAATATGTTTATCAGTGATTCGATTTACACCTAATTCTGTTAGCAATCATATTTTCATAACGAAAATAACAGCATATAAGCTAAATTTCATTTTTCAAACACTAGTCACTAAATATGAATAAGGTGTTACAACACCTACATTGCTAGAAATAAGAGCTAAAAAGCTCTAATACTGCAGTTGAAACACATAATTGTACACGTGTGTACTGACAGAGACCGTAAAGCACGGAATTAGCTGAAACTGACCGATTAGGATAGACAATTGTTGACCGGTGCTTTCGGGCGATTATGATTTCTGTCAGTACATATAATATAATTATGCGCTTTAACTACAGCATTAGAGCGTTTTGGTACGTTTATAGTTTCACACCAGACTCGATTTCGGTACTAAATAATTTTTTCCCCGCGTTTTTTAGTGGGGGTGCAGTCGTCATAGTTGACCTCGTAAGCTGTTGGAAATGCATTCTTTCCGCGGAAAACGGAAGGAGTGGGGGTTTTGAGGAACCTCGGAAATTCCCCTTTCCGACCCCGTCTACTGCATTTTTTGTTTCGTTGCAATCGTCTTAATTGACCTCATTATACAAGTAAAAGAGTAAAGAGTATATATTTACACTTACATACATACATAGATAGATAGATAGATAGATAGATAGATAGATAGATAGATAGATAGATAGATAGACAGACATACACACATACATATA
>NC_068995.1:25888119-25891426 GCF_001194135.2 Octopus bimaculoides
TATATATATATGCTGTTGCTGGTACTACACATAAGACCTAGCGTAAGAGGTGCACTGAGCTGCCTCTTGTTCATTCAAAATAGTATCTAAAGGGAACTCATTTAGAAACAAACTTCATTCAATAAAAACTCTAAATATATCAAATACATTAAAGTTTAATTTTATTTCTAATAGAACATTTTCCTTCACTGAAGTTGCTGTATGAATACTAACTAAATCCTAGCCTGAATATTCCGAATTCTATTATTTGTTAACCAAGTGTTGCGCAAAACGAGTTTTAAACGATAGAATACCACCCTCTCTAAATTTCTAATTTCGTTCTCAATCATTACCACGCATTGCCTTGATATGTTTTTATACTATCCTGCTTAAGATCGTCTTAAGAATATCATATGCGCTGCCGTTCAATGTGCATACATTTTTAAATATTTTCACCCAACTGTGTGTAACTTCAAACATGTATATATTGTTCTTGATAAATGAAACTCAAACCTGCATCAAAACATTATTTTCCAGTTCGACTGACTGAAGGAGATAATTTTTCCAATGGAATTGTACAAATCCGACGACGTGGTAGCTGGGGAACATTATGCGATCTAAACTGGACCAAAGAAGATGCCAGTATGTATTTTGTATTTACATTACCGTTCATAGGCTATAATCATGTCTAAAGTTTTATCTATTATGTGTACTGGAGTAATAAAGCTATAAAGAAAGCTAGAAGTAATTAGGCTATAATGAGGCCTAGAAGTATTTGAAACCAATGAAGAAGTAGCTTTTTTCCCGATCTGGTGACCGAGAATAAAACGTGGGCGTATTTATATGATCTCAAAACTAATGCTCAGGAAAGACGTCACACTTACAAGCCTATCATCGGCAGAAAAATATAGGTGATTGTTCCTTGGAACAACAAAGAAGTCATTCTCCTACGAATGTGGCTGTACAGTGAAAAGCGAGCAGTACATTGAAACAAATAAATGAGGGAAGACGTTGAGAGGAAGAGACCAAACAAAAAATCTGTAAACATTTACATTCATCACACATCTTTGGTAACAAATTAGGCTATCGGCAAATTGGACTGGTCAGTGGTCGGTAGATCCATATTCTGCCTGTTTTGTCGGATGACGGACAGTCATTAGGAAAAGGATTTAATGACATAGACGAGATCAAAGTGTCTGTAAAATAAAGTGGGTACGACAGAACATACCTGAACTTTATCGAAAACACCAGTGCATCATTTTCTGTATGTATGTATGTATGTATGTATGTATGTATGCATGTATGAATATATGTACGTAAATACACATATATATATTATTGCTACAGAACAAGATGATATATATGAATACTCCTAGACTTTCTCTTGAATTGCATGGTAATACTGAATCGTAAGACTTCTAGGAAAGTCTGGCATTTGCCATCATTTAGATATCCGTAAATCATATTAGTTCCTGTCATGCAAAAAAAAAAACCAGTACAAGGGAGGTAATTCGTGATATTATATCCTGAAAACTAGATAAATTTTGCTTCGCATATTGGAGTTATCTTTCTTGACTATGTGTAAATACATATATTTGTACGCGCACACATGAATGATACCAGTCGATTAGCAAATACGAGAAGGTACCCCACAAAAATCAGAATTTCGAAATATTATTTTATTCATTTAATTTACATGTTTACGCTTTTATCGCCTTCAAAATATTCTCTATTTGAAACAATGCAGGCACGTTTCCCAGCGGTCCAGGCGCGTTTTCCACTATTCGAAGCAAAGCTGGAACTCTTGCGAAGTGATGCCTTTTAATGCTTCCGTCGTTTTTTCTTAACCTCTTTTCATATCTGCAAACGGTTTTCCTATAAGGACTTTTTTCATTCGGGGTAACAAAACAGAAAGATGCAGGGAGCAAGATCGGTTAAATAGGGAGAGTGGGTAAGTGGGGTTATGCCATTTTTGGTCACAAACTGTCTCACACTCAAGGCGGTGTGCGCAGGTGCATTATCGTGATGAAACCACCACTCTCCACTTTGCCACTAGTTGGGGCATTTTCGTCTCAACGCGTCTCGCAAATGCTTAAGAACTGCCAAGTAAAATGCCTGGTTAACAGCCTGACCACGTGGAAAAAATGCTCTGTGGACAATTCCTTTCGCAATGATGAAACAAGTCAGCGTGGCCTTGACATTGAACTTCACTTGATGCGCTTTTGGGGGGCGTGGTGACATTGAATGCTTCCAGTAACTTGATTGCTGCTTCGTTTCCGGGTCGTAGGCGTAGCATCAGTTTTCGTCACCAGTGATAGCCTTCGAAAAAAAGGTTCAGATCAACTGTTCTTACAGTTCACGACACGCATTCAGTCGTGACAGCTTTTGATCTTCCGTGAGCAAGTGAGGCACACATTTTGCTGCAACTCTTTTCATCGCAATTCTTCGCTCAAAATTCGTTGGCAAGAACTCCAGGACACACCAGTCATTTCAACAAGTTCGTCAATTTTTCGACGACGGTCCTTCAAGATCAGCTCATGCATTGTCATGATGTTTTCATTTGTTCCAAAGGTAGATGGTCGACCTGAACGAGGTCGGTATTCAAGCAACAAGTGACCATACCTAAAGCGTGAAAACCACTCGTAAACTTGTATTTTGCTCATGTCAGCGTCCTTGTGAGCTGTTTGAAATATGTTTCGGCCGCTGTTTTCCCCAGTAGAAAATAGAATTACACAGCACTGTCCCTTCGTTTCAGCCATCGCAAAAATCGATGAACAGGGAAGAAGCACTGTAAAACAAAGATGTGACAGTGCGACATCACACGACTATACTGACTGGCAGACTGATTCCTGAGGGTCGTATCAAGTTGGTTCCAGCAGCGGAAGCCAGAACTACAACGTTTCCGGTTACATTTGGGAAACCTTCCGTGCTAATCTTGTAAACAAGGAGTTGTTGTAAAGCACATGTATATATATGTGAATTCTTATTATTATTATTATTATTATTATTATTATTATTATTATTATTATTATTATTATTATTATTATTATTATTATTAATATTATTATTATCATTATTATTATTATTATTTTATGTTTGACTTTTGTTTTGCATTTGTACAAGTTGGATCCAAGTCTCACCCAGAGACCTCAAGAGACAACAAGTTAGAAGTTCATGTAGGTGTTATGCCTAGGGTATCATATATTTGGATTTGTACAGTTTTGTTCAAGTGAATGTTTAAGAAACCATAAGAAAATTATGTGTTTGCTTTAAAATTTGAGATCACATAGACAGTATTTTACGTAGGATATGGACAGTTCCCATGAGC
>NC_068995.1:25893358-25896020 GCF_001194135.2 Octopus bimaculoides
CAAAACATCGTTGTAAAGTTTTGTTAGCAGTTCATGGCTTTCTGGGAAGGCATTCAACCAGAAGTTAGGAATTTTATCCTTTCCTGGAGACTTCCATTTGCTTGACCTCCTGAGCGCAGATCTTATATCTTCTACCTTGACCCCCTCCCACTTTTGCTCCTCTAAGGAGTCTAGGTTTGTAGATATTCTATCAATCCAAGGGGCCTTTTCATTGTGTGTTTTATCTTCTGCCCAGATTTTATTCCAAAATTCTTGCACTTCTTCTTTTGATGGGACAGACTTTATTATTATTATTATTATCATTGAGTGGGAGAGTAGTGCATGCCATCAAAGTGACACTAGGGTAAAATATACGAAGCCCAGTATACCCATCATGACTACCAGGTACATGTGTCTATTCATATGTCCCTGGATAGCAGGCTGTGATGCTCTCCCACTACTCCTGTTCGTGATCAGAAATGCACATATTGTCAGCCACCAAAGGACATGTTCAACTGGTTAAGGTCAAACAACTGACTAGCAAATCTGTGGTATCGAGCAGAAAATTTACTGTAGCACATCTTTTATACCAAGACAAAACATGTACATGATAACACTTCCAATCAATTAAGATCAGAAGCCATCGGAGCCAATGCCTGGTATTGCATCAGGGCATTTATTCTCATTATTATTATTATTATTATTATTATTATTATTATTATTATTATTATTATTATTATTATTATTATTATGTGAGAGAGCAGTGCATGCCATCAAAGTGACACTGGGGTACAAATATATGAAGCCCAGTATACCCATCATGACTACCCATCTGATAAGGGTACACCAGGCACATGCATCACAACCATATATGCGCGACATGGTGATTTCAGATCAAGATAAACAGCGCATGACCTTGCAGGTGGGGCCCAGTTAGAATTTTTTCTTCAGGTTGAGCAGTCCAAAAGGTGCCTGGATGAAGGTAGTTTAAGGATGATGAACGAAACATACATGTTTCCAATTATTCAAACGCCAAAGAATTCCTTTCAACACACGGTTATGATGCTCTCCCACTACTTCTGCTCGTGATCAGAGATGCACATATCGTCAGCCACCAAGGAAATGCTCAATTTGTTATGGTCAAACAACTGACTAGCAAATATGTGGTATCGAACGGAATATTTGCTGTAGCCCATCTTTTATGCCAAGACAAACCAATGTACATGATAATGCTTTCAATCAGTTAAGATTAGAAGCCATGAGAGCCAGTGCCTGATACTGCATCAGGACATTTATTATTATCATAATTAATATTATTATTATTATTATTATTATTATTATTATTATTATTATTATTATTACTCATTAGTGCTTTCACTGCAATACCGAGCGCAGCTCTGTGTGCCTTGTGTATGTGCTGTGGTTTGTTACTGTACTCTTTTTGTTACTGTATTGAATGTGGATGTGTGCGATGCCTAGTAGTGCTATTTTCTGTATGTTATGTATATTTATTAGTCCTGGTATTTTTCTTATGTATTTATCTGAATGGTATTTTATCATACCTAATGCGCCTATTATGGTAGGAATTGTTTCTGTTTTTAGACACATTCGAGTTACCTCTATTTCCAGGGCTTTGTATTTTGAAAGTTTCTCCATTTCTTCTAGAGGAAAGTTGTCATCTGTTGGTATTGATACATCAATCAGAAAGCAATTTTTTCTTGATGATTTCTGACAACTACATCCGGCCTATTGGCCTTAATTTCTCTATCTGTGTGTATTGGCATATCCCATAGTATGGTGGCTTTCCCATTTTCTGTGACCATCTTTTTTCTGTTGCTATTCTATAGTGTTGGCATAGCTTCCAGTGTATATAGGTCCCAACTCTGTCATATCTGTGAATATATTTCTCTGGACAGCCAGAGATAATATGATTTATTGTTTCTTCTCCATCTCCACATATTCCGTAGTTACTTGTTATGTTTCTTTTCATTATATGTTTTTGGTAATTTCTGGTGGGGAGGCTTTGGTCTTGTGCTGCAATTAAAAATCCTTCAGTCTCTGCTTTGAGTCCTGAACTTCTCAACCATTGTTAAGATTTTGCTTTGTCTATTTCTTTTGCGTTTAGTTTAACCCAGTATTTGCCATGAAGGAGCTTTTCTTGCCATCGTTTTACCATGATCCGTTGCTGTTCTAGTTTTAGTTTGACATTCAGTTGTTTTACAGCTGACTTCTTTTTTTGTATTTGTCAGCTTCCTTAATGACAGAAGAAAGTTTCTGTTTAGTTCGTGTTTTGTGACTATTTGTATTAGTTTTCCTTACTAAAGAGAGGAAATAGGTGTGAGATGAAGAGAGGAGAGAGGAGGAGAGTCAGATGAAGAGGGGAGTTGAGCCCATGTGGCGTGAGACCGGGGCGTGGTTGCCGAGTCTAATGTCTCAGAGGTGTTCCGCGAACCGATCAGCCAAGCGGCGTCCTATTTGACTGATTTACAGAGGAGAACAGAAAGAGCAAGAGATGCAGTAAATGACGTTGCTAGAACTGCATGTGAAGGAGTCAGTGATACGATAGGGACGATGATGGGTGCCTGTGAAGATGATGGTGTCAGAGAGGTAGGAGCAAGTGCGTCAGCGTGGGCGGGAGCAGGGGAACGAGCTGGGTTGGGAGGTAGGGTTGTGAGCTCATTTG
>NC_068995.1:25896354-25897646 GCF_001194135.2 Octopus bimaculoides
GTTTTGTCTGCAATGTCCTGTACCCTGATATGCACCTATATATACAGGTAGACGTAGGTATGCACATACCTGTACGTATATATGCATATACTCATTTATTATTTGTTTATATATATATATATATAAATATGAAAGACGGAAGATGGAATATACGAGAATTTATTATTAATCACGACGATTGTTTCGACCCATCTAACATCCATCCCTCAAGGGTGGGACACTCAAGAACTGGTTACATAGAAGATCAAAAATAAAATCACAAATGCAAAAAAGAAACGAACACGCAATACAGAGAGAAAAGTATTAAAAATAACCGTTAACAAATATGGATGCATAAACGCACTCGTGCAAGCTGCATGGCGCGTGTACACTCGCTCATACAAGCATCCGCGAAAATGTAAGCACACACACACACGTGTGGTTTGGTGCACTCACAATCACAAAGCGAGTAAAATATCTACTTGGTATTTATAAGAATAGGAAGGTCCAAAGTAAAGTCATCCACACCTTAAATTAAATTATGTTAACAGTTACTCAAATTCATTCCCACTGCATTGTGCGAGAGTACACATATATGCGTGTAGGCATCTTGAGAGTCTTTCAGAAATTCTATTAATGATCTTCTCATTAGTCAGGGATTCCTCGAAGCTAAGACAGCGTCTCCTCGGAATTATATTTTATGGTTTCGCGTACCTTACTATGGACCAAGTTATGCTATTCTTAAGTTTATCCTCCTTCACTTGCCATACAAAATCGACCAAAGATGTTGAATGTCTCTTATTGATTGTCTTAAAGTTGGCGACATGGTTACGATAACGATTCTTAAATGAATCAGCCGTCTGCCCAATGTAAGCATACGGCCCTCCCCTTGTGTGCATGATGCATTTATATGCAAGATTTGTATTCATACAGAGATTCATCAATGGCGAATTTTTTTTTCTCTGCATGAGCATTTATCATATTTATTTGTATATAACGCAGTTCCGACTCCATTTTCCGATGTTGTTACCGTGTTAGCTGTATCATTAGCATTTCTACTATTACTATTTGGCCGTAATTCGTGTTTTACATTGCGGTTTACATCTCTTTAGTTAGTATTTAGATGCGTATGCTCGCTAGATCCAGTAGGTGGGTTATTGAATATTGGTTGCATTTTACTATTGTTTATGCGATGCATATATTTATACTTATATATACATATATACATATGTATATGCATATGTATATATATATGCATATATACACACACACACATATATAAACATATACATGCGTATATATACATACATATA
>NC_068995.1:25898207-25903898 GCF_001194135.2 Octopus bimaculoides
ATATACGACGGGCTTCTTTCAGTTTCCATCTACCAAATCCACTCACAAGGCTTTGGTCGGCTCGAGGCTATAGTAGAAGACGCTTGCCAAGGTGCCACGCAATGGTAATGAACCCGGAACCATGTGGTTGGTAAGCAAGCTACTTATCACACAGCCACTCCTGCGGCTATGAAACAGTGTGTACAGGGTGGCGCCAGTGGTTTCAGGGTTAGGAAGAGTCTAACAGTAAGATTCCGTTTAAACGAAGTAACCACACAGCTAAGCCCGCACGCTCCCACTCCTATTCTAAATGACACATGCCTAAAGTAATATACAGTGAACGTAAACACTTGACTACGTGGTCAGAAGCTAATTTTAACCACAGAACCATGTTCGTGCTTATGCGCGCACACACACACACACACACACACACACACACACACACTCACACTTACATGCACGTTAATAAGTACCTGATAAAGCGTAACGCGTGCGTCTTACGTCCTATGTTATCATTCATGTCCTAGTAGAGTGTTTACTCCAGTCATAGTCAAGCTGCAGACCACAGGACTTTCTGAATAGCCTAATGAGATCCGTCGAAATGATAAACCCGAAGACAAAATAGCAATAACCCACAGTATGGTGAAAACCATAACCACTCATAATAAAAAGGTGTACTGAAGGAATATCCCAGTGAAAACCTCAATAAAATGTAATCACAATACACCTGATGTAATGATTTGAGATAGAGAAGAAAAACTGTGTACAGTTGTGGAAATCAGCTGCCCAGCGGATATCAGTGAAAAAGAGAATACCTACGCTGAACTATTGAGAAATCTGCAGTTACTCTATCCAGATTACAAGCTCAGGTTTATACCTGTAATTATTGGGGCACTGGAATATGTAACGCAATGCCTAAATACCAATCTTGAGAAATTAGGCTTCCCAAAACCAGATAGGAGAAAGCTGATTGGAAGACTGCAGATCTAAGCCATCACTGGAACTGTAAAAATCTGTAAAACTTTCCAGAAGTTTACCATTTAAGTATATATGAGCATGTCTAGATATGCAAGTATATGCATGAGAAGACATACGTAAAATAAAACATACAAATCTGCACGTTTACATGCATGTATACATACATACATACATACATACATAGCCTGTTGATGGTGAAATTCCAATGAAGGAGCCTTGGATCTGGGTTAGAAACCAGTTCCTTCTCTATTGGCAAGAAATGAAATAAAAGTGAATAATAACATACATACGTACATGCATGCATACATGCATACATACATACATACATGTTACTGTAATTGTAAACATATTGTTGTGTTTATACAATTTCAGATATATTACTAGTTTAACATTAATTACTTTATATAAACAATAGTCTTTTTTTCTTTTTAAAACCAATTTTTGACATGTATATATCATTTCCTTAACCGAATTCTTACATGTCTAAATTTTATTTCACTTTATTTTTTTTATCATTATTATAGCTGTAGTGTGCAGAGAATTGGGTCATGGAAAAGGTATACCAATTTGCTGTGGAGTATATGGCCTTCATACATGGGACAATACTTTATCTCAGTTAAGCTGTACTGGTAATGAAACGACTCTGGACCAATGTCGCCAACTTCCACCTGTGTCGATGTGTTATTATAAAGAGTATGCTGCAGTGGCATGCTTCAATGGCTCGATGAAGACTGGTAGGCACATATTTTTCTTCTCAAAGATATCTGATTATAAACTTAAGTGAGCCTGCTTTTATGTGTGTATTTTTTCTGTCGATGGTTTTATTGTATAAGCGCGGATTCGGTGGAGTACGTATAGTTGTGTGTAGATGTGCTAACATACGCGCATGTGTGTTTAGAAGCGAAAATAAACAAGTGATTGCAAGAATATTGAAATATTCAGATCCATTATTATTGTAACTATGAAGAATATATAGAGTAATTTTTCCCATTTTACCAACTTCAATAAATACTAAGTCTGCGGATGACACCTGCACTTTGCTAGCACCGTATCAAAGGTGGAATTTAACACATTGAATCAAAGTACTTCATTTAGTGCTCATATACGCAAAAACGCAAAACCTCACACATTCGCTCGCATAGACACTCACTCAAGCATACAACATACGCACATTTATGTATGTGTATATGAATATATATATATATATATATATATATATATATATATATATATATATATATATATATATATATATAATCATGTAGAGAATGGAGAAACAAACACAGCAGGTCGATTGCGCTAGTTAGCCATTTAATTTAATCAATTATGTGGAGATTATGTAATGCTACATTTACGATCGTTTCGATTTGCCAATTTGATTGGCAGATCTCTTCAGAATGTTGAGAAGTCTGTTTAAGTGCATGGTGTGAGAGATGCAGGCATAGAAGATAGGGGATATACTAATGTAAAAGGATTTATATAGTGGTATGAGAATAGAGGTAAGGTATAGTGAGTCTTAATAATATTTCTGCGAAGGAGAGGTAGGGTGGGTTCTGTTTAAGTCTGTAGTTCCAATTTTAGTCAAGCGCATTCCCACTAAGGAACAATAGTTACCAAAGGTACCTTAAGGACCTCCTGCACAAGCTAAAATCACAGAACGGAACTATTGTCCACTCGGACAAAACTAGGAATTCTTACACTATAGATATTAACTTATACCACCAACTGCTACACAAAGAAATTACAAAAAAATATAAAGTAGCACCAGATAGCACCTTACGATCCATGAACTTAGCAGCCAAGGACATCATGTTAGACTATAACTTGGGTGAAAAAACTGAGCCACTTGTACCACTTAGAACTAGAATCACACTAAAAGACCATAGACTTAACTTCCTAACAGACACTAAAGTTAGATTAATATGCCCAAATAGGTCAGACCTATGTAAATTAAGTAAGCTAATACTAGATAAGTACATCCCTAAGCTAAAAAGTAGACTCACCCTTGAATTATGGTCCAACACATACGAAGCCCTAAATTGGTTCTCCAAAATACTGAACACAAAAACTATAAATTCATACAGATAGACATAGTAGATTACTACTCCTCAGTTAACCCCACGATCCTAAATAGTACCCTAATATTCGCCAAAAACCACTCACATCTAACTATGAAAGAAATAAAAGTAATACTTGAAGCAGGGAAATCAGTTATAAGCTTTGATAACAAACTCTGGGTCCGTAAGGACTCCCCAAACTCCTTCGATATCACCATGGGAGCCCCGGATTCAGCTCAGATAACTGACTTAATGGGCATATATTTGGACGAATTCCCAGATCTCAAGGGAGACTTATACAGGGACGACGCGCTGTTCGTAATTAATAATCCCTCTAACAGGAAACTTGAACTCATCAAGAAAAACCTACACAAATTCTTCAAAAGATTCGGACTAGCCATTTCCTTAGAAAATGAACACACCTCCATAAATTACCTACACGCAAGCTGCAACCTAGCCACAGAACTCCATGAACCTTACATAAAACCAAACACTAACCTCAAATACATAAACGCATCCAGTAACCACCCGCTATTCCTTAAGAGAGGCTTAGTACATAGCATAAGCAGTAGAATATCACGCCTCTCCTCTAACCAGGATATTTTTAATAAGCATAAGGAAATCTATAATATCACACTACATAAAGCAGGATTCAACCATAAAATTAAATACCTAGACCCCAATAACCATAAAAATTACCGAAATAAATGGAATCTAAATGATATCAGCACATACACTAATAAAACACCAAACCCTACTGCAAACCACACCAACAATAAGAAGGACACAATTAAACATAATAAAAATAATAGTAATACAAAAGATCCTAAAGATCCACATAACACCAAAAATACCAACAACAGCGTAAACACCAATACCAATAATACTATTAGTATTAATAAGACTAATAACATGACGAAGCGGAAATACAATAACAACCATAACATGATCAATATTAAGCCATACAAAGATAAGAATATTATTAATAACAGCGAGACCCAGCGAACGAAAATAAATCCTACGCCGGGCCCACAAAAACCAAACAATATTAACCCAGTTAACACTGATAAGGCACATACTAAAAATTAACCTAACTATAGAAATAAATTAGATAGCCATAAAGGTAAATTCACTGGCCTTCCCAGCTATGATGGCAGGTTCTATACCAGACATAACCATAATAATAATAAGCACAATAGGGATACGATCTGGTTAATTATCCCCTACACCATGAACCTCAAATCCAACATAGTCCGTTCATTAATGAACATAATAGATAAACATCTAAATGTAAATAACAAATATGCAGCAATATTTAAGAACAAAATTAGAATCGGCCACAGCCTGACATGTAACTTAGCTACCATCATAGCCTCTATTAATAATTAAAAAAAATTAGACGCATTCTATGCAGCTAGAAAGACCACGAACAACCAAACTAACAACCGTCCGACAAATAGAACAAACCCCAACCCTAATCCAACGCCCCTTGTTAGCAGAGACACACACCAAAAAACAATAGGGCCACACGACAACACACAGACACCCCTTATAATTTATGTAGCCGTAAGGATAGGAATAAATGAAATTACTCCAACAGATGTCAGACCGAAAATGTAGTTTACCAATGTGACGTACGCACAAACGGCCATATTAGATCTTACATTGGGGCCACGAAAAATCAAATACGGCTTAGATACAATGAACACCGATCTAGCTTCAGAAATAGAAAGAAGGCAAGTTCAACAGGACTTAGTAGCTATATCTGGGAATTAAAGGACAATAATATAGCATACAAACTAAAATTGCATGTACTCAGAACAGAAAATTCTTATAACTCAATTAACAGACGTTGTGATCTCTGCCTAACTGAACGCCTCGAAATCCTAACGGCTACAACACATCTTCTAAACAAAAAATACGAAAATAAAACCGTTTGTCTACACACTACAAAATTTTCATTTTCTAAGTATAATTAAATATGTAAAAAGAAATTTCATTTTCTAAGTATAATGAAATATGCACTAGGACAGAGTTATCTCCCTCTTCACCAAAACTTTGAGTTACTCCCTTTTACTAACACCGCCGGTGCTAAAAAAGCAATAACATTCGCTCGAATTTTAAAAACATCCACGTGCGTAATGCGCTTGACTAAGATTGGAACGACAGACTTAAACAGAACCCACCCTACCTCTCCTTCGCAGAAATATTATTAACCCTGATTTCGAATAAAATGTAAGACTCACTATACCTTACCTCTATTCTCATACCACTATATGCATCCTTTTACATTAGTATATCCCCTATCTTCTATTCCTGCATCTCTCACACCATGCACTTAAACAGACTTCTCAACATTCTGAAGAGATATGCCAATCAAATTGGCAAATCGAAACGATCGTAAATGTAACATTATATAATCTCAACATAATTTATTAGATTGATGGCTAACTAGCGCAATCGACCTGCTTCTTCCTGTGTTTTTTTTTCCATTCTCTACATGATTATACTTATAAACTGCGGTTTACACGATAAATTACCTGCCTCTGGATACCTTCTAACAAAGACGGTACCCACACAAGTAATCTCCAGGAGCGCCTTCGGATTTAATTATCCCTTAGTTGCTAAACACTTCTATCCTATCGCTTGAATGTTTAAGCAATCCTAACTTATATTT
>NC_068995.1:25903924-25908816 GCF_001194135.2 Octopus bimaculoides
TAATTGCAGAATAAAACCATTAGGTCATCGACTCAAAAAACCACAACCCACCAATGACACACACACATATATATATATAAGCACCCATTATACTCTCGGAGTGGTTAGCGTTAGGAAGGGCATCCAGCTGTAGAAACTCTGCCAGACCAGATTGGAGCTTGTTGCAACCGCTGGATCTCCAGACCGCTGTCAAACCGTCCAACCCATGCCAGCATGGAAAACGGACGTTAATTGATGATTATGATGATGATGATGATGATGATATCGTTATTTATGTGTATGTGTTTATGAATGTACGTTTAATGAATGTGTGTATTGTATATATGTGTTTGTATGTGTGTGTGAGCGTGTGTGATTGTTTGATATACGCTTGTAACGAAAAAATCACAAAGTATGTTTATGTATACTAACTTCGATTTGAGATCTATAGCAAAACTCATTTTTAACTTATTTTCATGTACTTTTAAATGAACTTCATATACTTAATAGTAACTCAAAAGTAACTGACAAAGGAAGAATAAATAGTTTTTTATGTTTGCTATTCAGTTTTGTTTTCGTAATAATATTTTAAGTTTCCCTCATTCTGAATTTGGTATTGCCTTTTGTGGTCTCTGCAAACAAACTAAACTTTAATTGGAAAATGCAATTTATACACATAAGAGAAAAACATAACTGTCGTGTGTGTGTGTGTGTGTGTGTGTGTGTGTGTGTGTGTGTGTGTGTGTGTGTGTGTGTGTGTGTGTGTGTGTGCGTGTGTGTGTGTGTGTGCGTGAGTGTGTATGTGTGTATGTATAAATTACAAATTTATACTTTAAATTCGCATTTAAAAGATATGAACACAATATTATCAGGGAAACAGATATACAATAAAAGATAACATGTTGACCTCTTAGTTCATACAGGCAGACTAAATATATGAAGTTATTTTATTTTTATTTTTGCGTGTGCGTGAGGGTTAACGGATTAATTTGAATATAATAAGAAATAAAGTAAAACAAATAATAATGTAGAATAAAATAAGCCATCGAAAGGAACTTTCCCCAAAATTCCAGGTGTCACTCTATTCTCAACTCGCATCGTATCAGAATTGGTTTCTCCAACACTAATAACCTCCTACAAATCATATCCTCGCATGACAACTATATTCTTAACGGTTAAAAGTTTTCGCTTAATAACTGTAATAACAATAATATTAATAATAATAATCACTTCTTACATAATAGTAATAGCACTTGTAATTGTGGTCCGAATAAAACTTGCGTTCTCAACGGAAATTGCAGAATTAAAAGTGTTGTTTATCAATATAAAGTTTTTTCAGGAACTAAAGAATATTTTCCTATTGGCATTTCATCCAAGGAAATAAAAAAAAACGTTTGGCCAAGCATTTTTCTACATTTAAATATATTCATAAACGTAATACTACAGGTCTTAGCAAACTAATTTGGCATCTCAAAGACTATAATAAACAATTTTCTTTGGAATGGAAAATTTTGTCAAGATCATTTCCCTATGATAAAGAGAAATCTTTTTGCTCTCTTTGTACGGACGAACAACTACCTATCCTTTTTTCCAAACACACACTGGTCAACACCTATAAAGAACGTGTTTACGGGTTTTTACATTGGAAAAAACACACTTTCAACTATTTCAAATAATATCTGCCCCCTTACCTAATATCTACAACTTACACTTTATTCTTTTCATCTCATACATCACATTCTTGCCCTTATCATTTCTATCCATTTGTCATTCACCTTCTATTTGCTTATACCTCTATTACTCCTTTAATTCCCCTTCTCTCTTCCTTTTCTTCTTCTTCTCTCTTAAATTTCTTAACGGTATTTTAAATTTACTAGCGTTCCCTATCCACCTTTGTTTATAATATATAATATATTATAGCTTCGTAAATCTGTAAATCTGGCTTATTAGTGGGCGCTGTTGTTTATAATCTCCTCCCTGATGAGATTGATACATTATTCTACATCATTCTTCCTCTCGGATTTATTTTAATGTATCAATCGAAACATATGCCGGTGAAATGGTGATATAAATGATTGTGAGTTTGTCTTCTTTTTCCATTACTGTCTAGATAGATAGATAGATAGATAGATAGATAGATAGATAGATAGATAGATAGATAGATAGATAGATATACATACACATATATATATATGCACGCGATTATTACTGTGAGTCTTTTATTACCACATAATTCCAGACACACGCATATATTGAGAAACCGTGATGATTAGATATTTTCTGAAACGCTTAACCGCATGTAAACTAATTTAAGTTTCTCCACTCAATAAGCACTGGTTAATACATAGAGTCTATATGTTAATTTTTTTGTCTCTTATATATATATATATACTAGCTGAATGACCCGGCGTTGCTCGTGTTACTACTGTTCTTATTCAGATTAGTAAACAATAAATATAAAGATATATTCTCATAATTATTTAAAAATATCTATATTTTATTGGAAAATATCCAAATTGTAATGATAATAGAATTTCGAACTAAAAATCTGTCAATGCTGAAGCACCTCAGGTTGAACAATATTCAATGAGTAATTTTTTGTTGGTGTCGAAATGAATAAATTGTTGGTTCCAACTCGCGAGCAAGCAACATAGAGTTGGCTGTGGGAGAGCATGCAGTAGAGGGGTCAAAGGCAACTACCTTGAGCGATTGACCCTGAGATTTGTTAATTGAAATACCAAAACTTAGTTTGACTGGAAACTAGAGTATCTTAAATTCAAATGGAACATCTTTGGGTATGAGAGGAATTTTTGGAATAAAGACGTTTTCTCCTTTGTCACTAGCTGTGATGATTGTTGTCTGTAGAACATGGGGCTTCATGGAAGTAACAATTAAGTGGGTTTCATTACGCAGGAGTACCCAGTGTGTTCAGAAATTTACAGGGTATTGAGCAATCTGATCTCGATAGACTGTTGTCAATTAATCGAAAAGTCATTTCTATGTATCAGTTAACTTTTGAAGAAGTTCATGATTCAGTTTATCAACCATTTCATTAGTTGGAGCTAGTATAGCTGTTTTACATAGCCAGTTTACATCAGTGTAATTAACAGATAGATTAGGAAATACTTTATCCATAAGATCCCTGATAGAAAGTGTCATTTGGCCGTATGTAATTTTATGTAGCTGAACTCTTAAACTGAATGTTGATATCCCATTACCAATCTTTAGAAGCGCGTATGATCACCTTGTAGAAGTACTCTGATATTGCTTGTTAGGTGAAGTCTTTTCACGTCTCCAAATGTACACATTTTTGAAGTATGCATTGACCTCATCAGCTTTTGATCCTTTGGGGATAACTGACAACGTTTCATGAAAATCTGTTACTCGTTCCATGAGAGTGCTATTGTTTTTTTATGTCTTGGAGGAGACGTACCTCTGGAGCTCCACGATGTGACAGTGCACTCATCCCAAACAATGAGGCAAGTGTTTTGGAGAACTGTTGCCATTGCAGAGATTTTGGAAATGTTGCACATTTGAGATTCTTTCATTGCAAGGTTTAGAGGGAGCTTGAATATGGAATGAGCAGTTCTTCCCCCATTGAGGAGGGTAGCTGCGATACGATATGCAACACTAAGAAGGTTAGATTTTATTTCTTCCAATTAAGGAATGCAGGTGAAAGTGACAAAAAGATCTGGTTTTCCATATTTCCTGACATATGTCATAATTCAATTTTTCATACAAAAATAATTTATTTTGCAATTTTTAAACGAACGCTGAACAAAATGTGTACAAAGGAGTATGTTGCTGTTGTGGCCGTTAATGAATTTAAAGCATTTGCTGAAGGATGTATGTAGCACGACATAAATTAGCTTGACATCACTTACTATATATTTTAACTGTGTAAGGTTCAGAAAGCTGTAGAATAAATACTGAGTAACGCAATAAAAAGGTCGTGTGGCGTTGAATATTCACACTGATAAAACAGTATAACAGGAATATGATAAGGACGCTAGGACTGTTAAAAAAGCATTATCTTCAAACTGGTCATGAGGACTGGAATAACATTTCTGTAATTATATTGAAAGAGCCGCTAAGGCTTTCTACTTCGCCAACTTTCCAATATTTGCGAGTGTTCTGAGTGTCAAATCAGCCAAATCTTCATGTTGGTTATAAAAACCAGAATAGTATTTCAGCACATAAGTAGTGGTAATTGTTAATGCTGTTTAAATCGCAAGTTTTTTATGATGTAAAGGAAAATCCAAACAGTGGTACTTCAAAGTGAACGCTGTTGTTCGTTCAACGTCCAGGCCGCAACTAAACTAAACTCTTTCAAAATCGGCGCGTTTCACTGCTGGGCGGTACAGTCACATACATATACTAAGACAGACATACATTCATGCACACCTCAGGTCTATATTTGTCTCTTTGTGTGTCTATCTCTATCTTTAGATGTGTGTATGTCAGTCGTCACAAAAATGTATGTATACTGACAGACACATACACTCACGCGCATATACTTGTCAGTCATCGGCCAAACGTACATAACGAACGCGCAAACACACACACACTGACAAACACAAACACACTCATATAGTAAATGTGACGTCGTCGTCGGTCATGGTATAAAATGTCGTTTACGATAGTTGACTTAGAGAAAGATTATAATGTTAAATTTTTGTAATGCGAACATGTTGATGAAAATAAAGTTTATTTGGTAGCTGAAGGATTACTGAATATTTTGATACCTCATACATCAGAATCGGCAACTCAGTTTTCGAATCCATAGCGAACATACGCACACACGCACACATGCAAATGCTCTCATATATTAAGATAAGTGTGTATGTATATATACTTATGTACGTTTTACATATATTATATTATATATATATATATATATATATATATATATA
>NC_068995.1:25908862-25909768 GCF_001194135.2 Octopus bimaculoides
GTATCGGCCTTTGCCTTTCCGTTGGATAACACTGGTGGCGTGGAGAGGGGAGACCGGTATGCGTAGGTGACTGCTGATCTTCCATAAACAACCTTGCCCGGACTTTTGCCTGGGAGAGTAACTTTCTAGGTGCAATCCCATGGTCAGTCATGACCGAAGGGGGTCTCAGCGCACATATATATATATATATATATATATATATATATATATATCTGTATGTACATATTTATCTCTCTCTCTCTCTGTATATATATATTATATATATATATATAATCTATTGTAAGTTATTTGAATTTTGTCCTACGTTTATTTATTTTATTTTTATTTTTATCTTATTTATTTTACATTTTATACTTTTCATTTTTATTGCATTTAACTCTTTATATTATTTTATTTTATTGCATCTCATTCATTTTACTTTATTTCTTATAATATTCAAATTAATCCGTTAACCCTCAGGCACACACAAAAATAAAAATAAAATAACTCCATATATTTAATCTGCCTGTATGAAGTAAGAGGTCAAAGTGTAATCTTTTATTTTCATTTTCATTTTTTCATTTTATCCAGTTTCAGCTCATGAGCTGTGGCCATGCTGGGGCACCGCCATTTATTGTATATCTTTTTCCCTGATGACATTTTCATATCTTATAAATGCAAATTTAATGCATAAATTCGTAATTCATTTAAGGAGTACAATTGAAACAGCTGTAGGAAGTATGAAGTATCAATTTATTAATAAATAATTATTAACTTTCAACTCTCCATTTTCTTTTCTTTTATTAATTGAATACCGATTATATGCATAATATATACCTTTTGATCTATTTCCCAAAAATATTGGGTATAGAACCAGTGTTTTCTTAGATGTAATCATCCCTTTAAGAGGCTAATATATCCTCTAAT
>NC_068995.1:25910177-25911290 GCF_001194135.2 Octopus bimaculoides
ATATATATATATACATATATATATATATGCACATATATATACACACACATGTATGTATGTATGTATGTACATTAGTTATCATTTCCCTTCTTAGATAAAGAAATCAAAAACCTACGGGATTCTCAAAGAAATTGGAAAGTAATTTCAAGAGATTATGAATTTATTTCTCATAATTCATTTTTGTGTTTAGGTGATGGAAAGTGTGTTTGCTTGATCGGTTGACAAAACTTTTTACATAAAGAGAAAGAGTTGCGAATAATTTGTTGTGCTGCATAATTTGCTTCACTAAAAATAAGTACCAAGAGAAATAACTCAACTGAGGCAATGCCATGTATTTGGATAAATATATTAAAGGCAATTCACACTACACCACAAACAACTAGAAGACGTTATTAATCCCTAATATAAGCTTCCCTTTACTTTATTGAAACCCAAGGCATCTGATTTGTGAGAGACTTACAAAGTGAAATACACTAAACCCTATTAACTATACAACATTCTTCAATTTAAACAAATGATAATATTTCCAGTTATAAAACACCTTCCTTTATACTTTTGTAACTTATGTTATTTTTTTTTTTTTGTTCTTTTCCCTTAGATTATAAACTTCGCATAGAAGGACGAACGAATCACTCTGGAAGAATCTCTATAACATATATGAGTATTAATGGTTACATTTGCAGTGATAACTGGGATGACAAGGATGCAAAAGTTGTATGTAAGATGCTTGGTTATTCTATGGGAATGGCTTACCATGACTACAAAGCCGAGTGGTCACCTCATAGCGACGGGGGACCTTACTGGACGAGTGATGTTAACTGTACAGGTAATGAATCAAAGCTAGACGAATGTCAACATGTTGGCTGGGGAAATGTTACATCCTGCACAAATACACATGTTGCTGGTGTTTATTGCTACAGCGGTGACAGTAAGTGAAATTCTGTTTATTTATATTCGACATGTTTAGTGAAATATTTTCAATTGTATATTCTAGTTATCAACATATATGAGCTTGTATGTGTGCATAAACATAAATATGCATTCATACGTATACACACACACACAATCACACACACACACACACACACACACACACACACACACACACACACA
>NC_068995.1:25911300-25913278 GCF_001194135.2 Octopus bimaculoides
ATATATATATATATATATATATATATATATATATATGACATTAATGCCATTCGCTTGTAATGACTGGCTTTGACCAGTCATAACGAATCCTCCTGTTTCTTTATTGGGCCTTCATTATTCAGTCATAACCAAGACACCTCTTCTACGACGTCTTGTGTTTGTCTGAGATAGTGTTCGGGTAGTTCTTTTCCCCAGATGTTTTTCCTTCTTTTCTTCTATTCTTTCGCGGTCTCCATAGTTTCTGTCTACTCTCCTCTGGCAGCTGAAACAGTTTTTCTGTACTATTTCTCACATACTCTTCTATATCACATTCTGCCATCTCCACGCAATCTCCTATCAATATCAGTCGTTTCCCTCCTTCCCTCCCTCCCCACTTCTGCGGTAAGTACAACCGATCAACATTATCTCTAGCATATAATGACCTATACAAGGTCGTTACCTTTTAGATTTTACAATCCATGCCACTGAGTTTTCTTTAGTCCATTTCAGGAAAGCAGCAGAATATCGTATCAGAGACACTGACACAGTGTTTACTGCAGAGATGCTTTTTATCTCCATTCGTTTTTTGAGCTTAGCATCTTTGTCATCATCTTGACTCAGGTTTGGTCTTATTCGTGGTTGAATTTATGTAGATAACGAATTGTTCCCTGTAACCTTAGATTTTCGCATGATTTCGATAAGTCATCAAGTGCTCAAAACCCTTATGATGACTTTTCCAGTTCCTAAGAGAACCTCTACAGGACATTTCATTTAAATCTCCTTTATCCATTTGTCTATTCCATAACTCTCAGTCCTTGTTGCACCAATTTCACAGGTACAATCTTTACATGTTCCAAATCGTTGTAATCTCAAATTTGAAAGGGCTGTGTTTTATCAACTTTTCATTTGTTTTCTTCAGAATCTTAGTATTAAATGGACATGATAGATCAATTAATATGCAAATTCGATTTTCCTTGTCTATTACTATAATATCATAGGCTTGTTATATTCCATTTTATTCGTGCGAATGGAAAAATCTTGCATGTCTCCAACTCAAGTACTCTTCTACTCGATAATTGTACCATATAATTACTGATTCAAACTTTCATGTTTACAAATCTTCCGTTGTAAAACCTTCACAACTTCATCATGTCTCCATTTCTCCAATTATTATATTGTTGTTGTTGTTATCGTTACTGTTTATCTTTTCAAAAGTAGTAGTAGTAGTAGTAGTAGTAGTAGTAGTAGTAGTAGTAGTAGTAGTAGTAGTAGTAGTAGTTATTTTTCATTATTACGATTATTATCACTATTATTATTATTACTGTCAGTGAAGCCAAGTTTACGTAAGTTAGAAGTACATACACACTCATACAGACACACACACAGATACACACATACACATACACAGATATATAATAGGGTAGAATAAGAAGTATGATTAGAACTTATTACATGAGTATATAAATTTCATTAAATATTAATCGGCCTAAGTTACAAAGCGAGTCGAGGTACGAGAGTTTTGGCATGGCACTTATCAAACCAGATCCCGGGAATTTAGCGGTTCCGCCGATAGCGACGGGTCGAGGAAGTACCAAACTTATAAAAGAAAGTGTGGAGGACGAGCTATCTTAAATTTTTCAAGGCAGTACGCCAGCATGGCCGCAGCCTAATAGTCATAACAACAACAATATAATAATTGGAGAAATGGAGACATGATGAAGTTGTGAAGGTTTTACAATGGAAGATTTGTAAACATGAAAGTTTGAATCAGTAATTATATGGTACAATCATCGAGTAGAAGAGTACTTGAGTTGGAGACATGCAAGATTGTTCCATTCGCACGAATAAGATGGAATATAACAAGCCTAACAAGTAAAAGAAGATAAAAGGAAACAAACATTCATGAACGCATACATACATATATACAAACGCGTGTGCGTGTGCGTGTGCGTGTGCGTGTGTGTGTGTGTGTGTGTGTGTGTGTGTGTGTGTGTGTGTG
>NC_068995.1:25913475-25914247 GCF_001194135.2 Octopus bimaculoides
GAGAGAGAGAGAGAGAGAGCATAAAACATTGTTGTGTTCCTTTTCATATTTCCTTCTTATTTCTGAAAGTTTGGTTTGGAACATTTAGGTCCCTCAGTCCACTACACTGACGTTTCGAGTCCTTTACAATCACATTTTCAACTTAAACTGTAATAATGGAGTGTTAGCTGTGGGGAATATTGGGAATAATGTTATAAATTATAAAATTCTCATATATCATGAATACGTAATACAAAACTGTTTTGTTCCTTTCAATCAAATAAAATTTTTAAATGCTTTTTTTTTTTTTTTTGCAGAAATTTCTTACCGACTAGCTGGAGGTAGGGGAGATTTTGGTCGTGTGGAAGTGTACATTGACGGAGAATGGGGTACATTTTGCTCAACATTCTGGGACACTCGAGAAGCAACAGTTATGTGTCGACAGCTCGGTTACTCATCTGGAGAGATCAGCACTACACCACTTCACGATAGAGGCACTGGTCCAATTTGGAATAATTTGTTTCGTTGTACAGGAGCTGAAAGTCACATGCATGAATGCGCGCATTCTGGTTGGAAGAAAGTTTCTCCTCAACATTATACTTGCAGTGCTCACAAGCGTGATATATCTATTCGATGCTTTGCTACCGGTATGAATTTTCTAACATGTTCGACAATAAAAAAACAAATTGATATCATCATGTTTTCCCTCAAAATTCAGTCGCATACACACGCACGCACACTCACACACACACTTTCTCTCTTTCCTCCCACACTCTCATGCTTTTTCTCTCTC
>NC_068995.1:25914257-25914825 GCF_001194135.2 Octopus bimaculoides
TCAGTTTCCGTCTACCAAATCTACTTACAAGGCTTTGGTCGGCCCGAAGCAATAGTACAAGACACTTGCCCAAGGTGCCACGCAGTGGGACTGAACTCGAAACCATGTGGTTGGTAAGCAAGCTACTTACCACACAGCCTCTCCTAAGTATTTAATATCGTTTTCTCTGTATTGTGATGAACTGAATTTTTCAAGTTTAAAAGAAAAATTACCCAAGAGCGGTTACAATAAAATCCACAAGAAATTGATCAATACATGTCAATACTATCATGTGGTGACAAGCATGTAGCACTGAGTAGACACCAGTAACAACTAGAATATATCCAGTAGATTACTAGTAAGTGCATTTAATATCCCTAAACTATACGGTATAACGAGGGTGAGGCTGTATGTAAAAAGGCTTGCTTCCCAACCACATCCTTCCGGGTTCAGTCCTACTGCATGGCACCTTGGGTAAGTATCTTCCACTATAGCCTCGGGCCGACAAAAGCTTTGTGAGTGGTTTTGGCAGACGGAAACTGAAAGAAGCCCGTCGTATGTACATGCGTGTATATATATATATATATAT
>NC_068995.1:25920401-25930136 GCF_001194135.2 Octopus bimaculoides
ACACACACACACACACACACACACACAGTACCGTGTAAAAGTTTTCGGCCACGTCACATAAACTAATCAAGATACAGTGTTTTAAAACAGAAAAATATCTATAATGAAAATTTATTACATAATGTTCATTTATAAACGTTATTGTACCTTGTTGATATTTCGTGTGGCTTCTCTTAACTTGAATAATTGCTTTAATGGACCTGGGAAGAGATTCGTACAAACCCTTCATCTTCACCGGTATGAGATGCTATTCTCTGTGGCTGAGCTCCCACAACTCTTCAAGATTGCGTGGATTCTTCTGACGAACTCTTCTCTAGTTCTGTGCACATTTGCTCGGTGATATTTAAGTCAGTCTCTCAGCTGGCCAGTCTTTCAATACGGTAACACCTTCATCAGCCAGACTCTGTTATGTTGCACGCGATCTGTAGCATGGAGCTCCGTCATGCTGAAAATCTCACCTTCATCCAAGTCTGGTATCAAGTTGTCCTTCAGTAACTGGATGTATTTGTCACTATTCAAGTTACCGTCAATTTTAACCAACTTTCTTGAAATATGACTTTTTATGTATTCCCAAAGCATCCGACTCTTACCCCCAAATTTCACTGTTTTCGTACTGTAACGTGTGTCTTTTCGCGTTCCTGGAGGCTTTCTGACAAATTCTCGCTTATTAGAATGCGAAATGACCCACGTTACACAATGAAAACTGCTTTGGAGATACATAAAAAGTAATGGTTCAAGAAAGTTGGCTAAAATTGACGGTAACTTGAATAGTCATGGGTTTGCGGAAATGGTCTCAGTTATGGGTTTAGTGGGGAGAGGAATATCCCACATAGCGATGTATTCAATTGAGTTTTTACATCCAACATGTTGTAAGGCACAGTTGTAATGTTCAGCATGTTGATCGAATAGATCCTTATTAGTAGGTAATGAGGAAATCCGGTAGGAAACGCTAAGATTTTAGGACGGAGTGGGTGTGGTTGGAGGAGAAGTTCACGTAGGAGAGGCTTTCCTAGATTTGTGGCATGGGTAGAAGGTTTGGCATCTCCTTCTGTAACAATGTTAAAACTGCTAATTTCTTGGTTGTAACCCTTGATTTGCAAAACCAAACCTTCTCCCTTATAGTTTTTTTTCTTTTTTTCCTTCTTTTAATCGTTATTGCTTTCTACATTTATATTCCCCTCTCCTACTATGCTATCTACACATTCTGATTGAATCTTCTATGCGTTAACATGTACCTCCTTGCGACGTTTCATCAAGATATCATCGGCCCGAAGAGTAGCCTGCAGTATACACCTCGCTTGGATATTTACCACTTCTGAGGTTTCGCTCGATATGAAACATATGTAGCCCGGATCTTATCTACTCCATTCCTTAACTCTTGTATTCTTATTCGCACACCCAGCAACACTGGTCACCAGCCTTGAAATATAAAAAGAAGTTTTTTCAATTTATCGTACTTCGATACGAAAAAAAATCTCTCCCCCGCCCCATCTCAATAAACCATTATTGTCCCTGAAAGTTTTTTTTTATATTTACTACGGATTGCTTGAAGTTAACTTTCTTCCTACACCTCGATCCCTGGATCTCATATATATAATATATATATATATATATAATTATCGTTTCAGTGCGAATTGCTGATCACATAAGTAAAGAAATTTCCCGCGGTCCGGTTGTAGTCTACCGAAATTCGAATAATTGGCATTTAGTATGTGAAACTGGTTTCAATGATTTATCTGCCCGAGTAGTTTGTCACCAGCTGGGTTACATGGATGGGCGTGCAGTCTGTTGCTCGGCGTACGGTAAAGTGAAACAGGCTGTGGATCAAAGTGTCACCATTAGCTGTCAGCCAGGCGATTTGTCTCTCACAGACTGTATGGGCCGTACGACCTGCAACACGACTAATTACGCTTCGGCAATTTGTTTTCAAAATACTACTGCTCTTGAGGATTGTAAGTATACATATTTATAAATTCATGCAACATATGAACAAAATATATTCAATTTCATTTGTTTCTCCATTTGGCCCCATATGATAAAGTGTAATAATGTACACGTGTACAATGTCAAATTTTGTAAAGATGATGCTTATAGTAAATCAGAATCAAGCTCAATATTTCGATGGTTTACAATTTAATTTTACTGAATTGAGAAGAAGTTAAGTCGACCCCCATTAGAATTTCAATTCAAAATATTAAGCACTACATAGGTAAGTAGCATAAGTTGCTTCCAGTGGTAAAAGATATATTAATATTTACCAACGTACTTATGTGAATATAGACAATAATAGTTGCCTTTGTTTTTTTCGGTGTTATTATATTGAATTAATTTCTGTTTAATACAGCAATATTTTTATTTAACTTTTTTTTTTTTTTGTAGCAGGTTATACTTTCTCTCTCCATCCGTCCTCCAGTGGGCTTGGGAAGATATATGTTAAACATTATAATACCACAGGATTTATCTGCCCATCTCATTGGGATGATGTTGATGCTAAGGTATTCTGTCGCTCTATTTCTTATTCTAATGGAATCGCATATCATCACAGTAACGAAGACCTACATGTGAACGAATACAAAACTGGCCCATACTGGATCAGCTCTGTTAATTGTACTGGTCAAGAAAAGGCTTTGAGTGAATGTCCATTTAAAGCACGTGATTCTTTAGGCAACTGTTCTAGTGGCCTAATCGCTGCAGTTATTTGCTTCAATCATTCCGGTAAGTGATCTTTTACACTAGTTCTCTTATTATTATTAGTATTAATTTAATACACTGATGACTACTTAACCGATAGTTTATGGATCTAAAGCAATGTAAATGAGATAAATAATATGGAAAAATTAAGAAAATACTAAAAATGTTCAAATTTTATACAAACAGAAATGAGGAAGGATGATATTTTGTTTGTGTGTATGTGTACCAAAAATTGTATGTGTGTGTGCGCGTACTTGTGTGTGTGTGTGTGTGTGTGTGTGAGTGTGTGTGTGTGTGTCCTATGGGACGCAGGTAGTCAGCCGAAGAACGAGGAGCGGCCTACAGATCCATCTTCCCCAGTATACAAAGTCTTCGCTTTGCTAGTGGTCATACTGCTCATTTGGACAAGAAATGGTGAATCCTCTGTGGTGCTATGTGAGAGTCTGGACATTGCATTCTGTACGACCGAACAATCTGGTGGTTGTCACAATGAAGATGGGCAAGTGGATTTTGTTAAAGGAAAAGAGTTGCTGTCTCTCTGCACTTATTTTGGTGTTTCATTTTAGTATTTCGTTGTTTGTTTTTGTTCTTAGTTTCTTTGTACATTATTAGAATCTGTTGTGGAAGGATTCGCTCAGACCAGTCCTTCTCTTCAGAGCCAGAAGACAGTTATTGACACTCTATAAGAGGTTCGAGTGAGACATACTATAGAGTACTACGCCCACATCTGAGATGGTACATCTGTTACGCACACAGACATCCTGATCCGCATACAGATGGGCCACTCAATCCCTAACGGACACACTCTAGGCTCTAACCCATAGGAGTGCAACCTTCTTTCTTTTCCTTTTCTATCGCTATTATAATGGTCTTTGTTCCTCGGAAATATTTGGTCTCATACTCCCACTATTTAGGAGCTCTTGATCCTATCGTCTATCCACCTCAATTACCCGTATTGCGTCCAATATCCCCGGATGGAACTAACCACAATGCATCAACTCCATAGAATCGTTTTCTTGTTCATGTCTTTCTTACAGGTGTTGACCTGCAATTGTTTAAACGGTACATTAGCGGCATCAGCTTCGACGGTCACGAAGTGTCTGCAAAAGTTATGGCAACTACTCTTCTTTCCAGACTCAGCAAGTAAAAAGTAGTCTATGATGGATATAATAATGTATTGTTCGTACATCATTGTTGTTTCTTTCTATCATCCTAAAAGTATATTTGTATGTCGTGTTTCTGTTTTTACTCTTTCATGTTTGTGGGTTGTAAGTATTTTTAGTAACTCATAGTATATTTGTCTTGACACGTTTCTGTTGTTGAGTGTGTCGGTTGATTGCATTTGGTGTTGTGTTGACATTAAGAAAGAGTACAGAAGATTTCGAGATGATTGATATAGAGTTGAACTAGTTGAGAAGCAGTATCAGGACAATAGTGGGAAGTAGTAATTGGGAATTTATTTGCATATGAACAGTTTGTTGAGTGTAGGAAGGTCGTGTAGATATAGGTTGAAAAGAATGTGTGAGAGGCTGGTTGCCAGCGATACTCCATTCGGCATATTGAAGGTTCTAGAAGTACTGTTCTTGTATACAACATACACTTGACGGTCTGAAAGGTAATTTACTAGCCAGCGTTTAGTGTTGTTTCTCAAGGTAGCATTGAATATTTTTGTATGAGTGGATATTGAAAAATGTAGGGAAAACCTTTGTTTATCTTGACAGTACATGTGTAGGAGGCATTTTTCGTTGAAGTCATTATTTATTTTCTGTGTTGGGTTTGTGAGAAGTGTGGAAATTAAATCAGTGGTCTGAGTCTGTTTCCTGATTTGGAATAGGAGAGAAGGAGTTAATTTTGTGAAAGAATAACCTTTGTGGAATTTTCGAGAATATGAATAGAACGGTGCTATGTCTATGTGATATTACTTTGTTATAATTTTGCCCCGCTTCCAGAGTTAGGCAATTATAATGTTGGTGCAAGTGCTTTTAATGTTGATGAGTGCAATTATTCCTTAACGTCTTTTATTATTTGGACGTATGTATGTGAATCTGTTTGGTGCAGAGACTTTCAAGATTTTAGATTTCCCTATTGCTGTTTCGTTTCTAATAGAATAAACAGTCAAAATCGTGAGACAAGCGAATACTTTCAGTTTCCTGTGCATGGTTTTGGAAGTTGATTTTCACGAAATGTTTAAGAGTGCTTGATTGATGTTGCGGTGTGAGCATATTAATTGAAGTTTTTATTCTGGCATGAGACATAGTTATATTAATGCTGCTGCTGCTGTTGTTGTTGTTATTACTGTTGTTGCTGCTGCTGCTGCTGCTGCTGCTGATGATGATGATGATGATGATGATGATGATGACGATTATTACTCCTTAAATTATCTTAGAGTTATCCTTGTAGTGTATATTGAATGCGAAAGTTTCTTGCAGTCTCCTGTTTTTCTGTAGTATATTTGCTTAGTTGTTTGATATGGAGCTGGTGATTGTGGTATTTTTGAATTTTGAAAATTCTTATTTTGTTTCCTAATGAAACTTATTCCATTGTGCTTTTTTAAAGTTTCTAAAAGTGTTTTAGCTTCTCCATTGATATGAGAGTATGTTATGATAATAACTGATTAATGGTACGAGAAAAGTTGAAGAACTGTTTTCCATGTAGTTAGTGTAGTTAGATGTAGAGAGAAGAATGCAATGTCTGGAAGGACGTTGTAGTTGGTTTGGTGATGTAATGTTTGTTTGAGGGATTATTTAGAATGTAAAGGGTGGTTACTTGTCATAACATTATGCATTCTCTCGTTATTTCTATGTTTGAAAGTCAGATGTTGAGTGAATTGAAACATCACCAATGAAGAGGTTTGTAAATATGTTAAAGTGGTATAGTTGAGAATAACATGTGTTAAGTTTGATTTCAGTATAATTGGAATGCTGAGACTTATTTTCAGGTAGTAAAGACGTTTCCTAATTTCTTACTATGTGAATGTTTTGTGAGTGTATAAAATATTTTGGTCTTCTTTAAGTGTTTTTAATATTGTGCTGCAAAAATTTTAGCTAAAGCCTCGCGAACTAACAAGTTGACAAAATTATATCGTAATGTTATCGTCTTAAAATTTGTCTAAGATATTCCATGTATAATCAGGACATTTAATTCAAAGCCATTTACAATGCTTTACTAGTAGCTCTGGTTAGAAATTAACGAAAGGAACATTAATTATCTTTCTTTCGTTAAGTGGTGACAATTCACTCGTCGAATATTATAACTCGTGAGTTTGTATGTTTATAATACGTCTAACAGAGCTATTCTTAGACACCTTTGTGTACTGATCTATTGTTGACCGTATGATTAATGTTTTAATCAATAATATAAACCGTAAGTATCCTCCAACCATCCTCAATAGTACGCATACATACACACACGCGCGCGCGTACATATTTGTGAACGTGAGTTTTTTAACTGATCCTGAAATTCATTGTAATTATACTATCATAATACTACCATAACTGTCACATTGTTATTATGACATAGTGAATTAATTAATATTTTAACTTCAATTCAATACACCATCTTTTGTTGTTAATACTTTTTATAAAGTTTAACTCGCAGATTCACATTTGGATCTTCATTTATGCACAATTAAATAATCATCATATTTTAACATCATAATTTTAAACATTTTAAAGCTATCTTGTTTTTTTTATTTTATTAAATAGGTATTCAATATAGAATGGTAGGCGGCAGTAATTACGGACGTGTTGAAGTGTTATTAGGAAGTGTATGGGGCACTGTCTGTGATTCGTTCTGGGACGACAAAGAAGCACGAGTCTTCTGTCGACACATGAACTTCTCTGATGGAAACGCGCTACGTGGATCCGTTTACGGCGGTGGAACTGGTCCGGTGTGGTTAAGTCATTTACAATGCAAAGGAGATGAGAAGTTTTTACATCAATGCCCACATCGTGGTTGGTCAGCCAGTCGAACTAACATTGATGATGATTATCAAATGATATTCTCAGCGTCTTGTGCGGGTCACAAAAGAGATGCTGGTGTTTTTTGTTTCAGTTCAGGTAAAATTTCATTCTTTATGCGTATCACAGACAACATAAAAGTATTTATATGCATATATTTATGTGACTTTCTCTGTGTGTGTGTGTGTGTGTGTGTGTGTGTCTGTGTATGTGTCTGTCTGTCTGTGTGTGTGTGTGTGTGTGTGTGTGTGTGTGTGTGTGTGTGTGTGTGTTACATTATACAGGGTGTCTACAAGGTCGGGGTACGTGGAGTAAATAAAATCATAACATAAACAATTAAATATAAGAAATAATAACTTCGTAAAGTATGTGTTAATCCCCATGTACCCATACTTTGTGGACACCCTGTATATATATGTATGTGTGTATATATATATACATACATGTATGTGTGTATATATATATATATAATAACAGTTTAGCTAAGTGTAAATACACCTAAGGGATATTAAATATCCGAAGAATTTATTAGTTTATATTACTTATATCAATAACAATGTTACTTCAATAGGTAAATTGATACAAATGTTAATATGTCCTAATAAATCCGATTTATGTAAACTTAGCAAGATAATTTTAGATAAATATATACCAATCTTGAAATATAAGATCAGACTACAATTATGGTCAAACACTCAGAATGCTATTAAATGGTTCTCTAATATAAGTAATAAATATAAATATAAATTCCTACAAATAGATATTGACAATTATTACTCTCGTCTAAACCCTACTATATTAAATAGCGCCTTGATATTTGCGAAGAAACATACATCTATTAGCGCTAATGAAATCAATGTAATTTTGACAGTCCGAAGGTCGGTTATAAATTTCGATAATTTATGGGCGAGAAAAGATACCATAACTTTTTTGACACTTCTATGGGAGCGCCAGATTCGGCGCAAATAACTGACTTAGTAGGTATATATTTATTGGCAAATATACAAGACAAATTCCCAGAGCTAATTGGGGGGACTCTATAGAGACGATGCTCTATTTGTAGTTAAGAACATGTCTAATAGACACCTAGAACTCATGAAAAAACGATTATTAATTTTTTTAAGATTTGGTGTATAGAAAATAGAATAATTCAATTAATTACTTAGATATGAACTGTAATTTATTATCTGGGATACATGAACCATATATGAAACAAGATAATAAATCAAAACATATAAATCATCAAAGTAATCACCCACCTTCTGTGAAAAAAGCATTAGTATATAATATTAGTAAGAGAATATCATATTTATCATATAATGAAGATATATTTAACAGACATAAAGACCAATATGATTTAACCTTAAGTAAAGCAGTATATAAGAATAAATTAAAACATATTAAAGATAATAATATTATAAACAAAACTGTAAATTTGATAATAGGAATAATTGTATATAAACTAATGACGATAATAATAAAAGGCATAGATATATAAACAAACCGAATAAAATAAAAAAATAAAAATGATATCTATTTAATGAATAAAAATAATTTTATTAGTTTCAACAGTAATAAAGTAGATACTAATAAGATAATATGGCTCATAATTCCATATGCCAAAAAAGTAAAAACTAATTTGGTGAAATGTATTTATAGGTTAATTAATAAGCATTTCAATATAAATAATACATATGAAATTATTAACAATAAAAAATAAAGATAAGGTATACTTTAACTCGTAACTCAGCTACTATTATAGCTTCTATAAATAACAAAAAGTTAAATTTATTTTATTCAAATAGAGAATGTATTAATAATAATTCTCTTAATGCCTGGGCCAATGTAGAAAATATTAGTAGTAATAATACCAGGAATTTAATTAATAAACATAATATTATTAAGAAAGATCAGAAACCAATTACATCTAACGCCTCTTCCTCAACCAATATAAACGATCATTGTTATAAAACGTGATTGTAAAAATTAAGATAGTTGTATGATTAAAAACTTATGTAAATTTTAAAAATGTAGTATATCAATGTAAAGTTACCACAGAAATTAATAATACATATATTTATATAGGATCAGCTAAAAACGAAATGAAGAAGCGTCTTTCAACACACTTATATACATTTCGGAATAGGAAAAGACAGAATTCAACGGGTCTAAGTGAATTCATTTGGGAACTTAAAGATACAAAAATTAATTTTAATCTCGAATGGCATATCTTGGTGACTGCACCTAGTTACAACATAAGTAATAAGAAGTGCCTTCTTGTTTGAATGAGAAATTATTTATTTTAATGGCTACATTTCCTTTACTTAACCTGAGGGATGAAAAAATAATTTTTGCCTACATAAAAACTAATATATATTTACTAGATATAAATGATTTTTTTTATTATAGCTATATTTAATAGACTGTCATTTTGATATCTCATAATAGATATCTTTAACTATTGTAAAGTAAATTAACAACTCTTATAATAATGATTAAAATTGTAAATAGAATTTAATTAATATTTCCCCAATCTAAAGATGTGAGTATACAAATAAGAACGTAATGATGATATATCTAGGTCCCTATACATATAGCTTTTTTTTTAATATATATGTGCGTGTGTGTCTGTATGCATGAATATGTGTATATCTAGCTATAGATATTTACTTATTTGTTTATTTATATATGGGAAGAGGTATACATGCATAAATATATGTGAATGGTCTTGTGTTGATATGACGATGTATATATCTGAATGGATATATATCTAGATATATATAAGCGAGTGTATATATGTATAGCTGTATGGGGTGTGTGCATATATATATATATATGTGTGTTTATGTAGATAAACATGGGTAGCTGTGTGGATGTATAGCTGTGTATGAGTATGAGTATGTATATATATAAGACCGTGTGTATGTACGTATAACTGTATATGCGTGTGTAGATGTATATGTGGATATATACATATATATGAGTATGAATGTATATATGTATATAAGAGTGTGCATATGTATATGTGCATGAGTGTATATATATATATATATATATATATATATATATATATATATATATATAT
>NC_068995.1:25931034-25938168 GCF_001194135.2 Octopus bimaculoides
GGAGTGGCTGTGTGATAAGTAGCTTGCTTACCAACCACATGGTTCATGGTTCAGTCCCACTGCGTGACACCTTGGGCAAGTGTGTTCTAACGGAAACTGGAGGAATCCTGTCGTATATGTATATATATATATGTGTGTGTGTGTGTGTGTGTGTGTCTGTTTGGCCCCCCAGCATCGCTTGACAACCGATGGTGGTATGTTTGCGTCCCCGTATATATAGGCACGGGAGTGGCTGTGTGGTAAGAAGCTTGCTTTCCAACCACATGGTTCCGGGTTCAGTCCCGTTGCGTGGCACCTTGAGCAAGTGTCGGGCCAACCAAAACCTTGTGAGTGGATTTGGTAGACGGAAACTGAAAGAAGCCCATCGTATATATCCATATATATTTATGTGTGTGTCTTTGTCCCTCCCCCACTATCGGTTGACAACCGATGTTCGTGTGTTTATGTCCCCGAAAATTAGTGGTTCGGCAAAAGAGACCGATAGTATAAGTACTAGGCTTACACAGAATAAGTGCTGAGCTCGATTTGTTTGAAAAGAATAAAAGAATATATATGTGTGTGTTTGTATGTTTGTGTATGTGTACAAGTAAAGTTAATCGTCACATCAATATGGCTGTTAAATATTACTACTAGTTTAATCCCAGGTAGATCTTCCGCCAGACGGTTGTAGGTGCAGCACTGCACCTGTACATTGCCAGCAAGGGAGCGAACTCCTACCAACAGCAGACAACAGGATCGCGTGACCGGTTCAGTTTCGAGCTAGTTTGCTCATCCTCCGTTGCGAACACCAGAGAGATGGCCAGAGCAATATACAATATTGCCAGCGAGCAATATACAATATTGCCAGCGAGCAATATACAAAATTGCCAGCGGGCAATATACAATATTGCCAGCGAGTAATATACAATAAACAAGGGGACCATCGTTCGCTGACGAAGGGTAAATACCCAGAAACTCGAGTCCGTGTGTATCATGTCAGATCAACGATGGGGAGGATGACTTTCCTTTGCAAATACCTACAGGGTGCAGATGTGTGTCAATAGCCAACTGGAGGAGATGTTCTCCTGGGTCTAAAAGCAACAGTAACATTCACCCTTAGGGTTTAGCCACATTTAAGTGTCAAATATACTTCACGTTATATATATATATATATATATATATACATACACACACCCAAACGTTCTCAAAAGCTATATTGCATTTATCCATTTTGACAAATAAAGAATGTACATATCTCTACAAAATGATTTGAGGCAGGGAAAGACAATAGAATAGTCACCATATGAATATTACTTCATAATTCTTCATCACAACGTCTGAAATGAACATAACTGGACAGAGAGCGAAATAATATATGAACCAATGCTTGATTTAACCTCTCCCAAAGGAGAGACACATCCACTTATCATGTTTCAATGCCATTGCTACTAAAATTGTCCCACTTTTTCAATAATCCAAAGGCAAGACTAATTTGAAAACAAACTACAACAGATCCCAAAAGCCTTCCACCTTATTAAAAAAAAGATGTGGTAAACTCCATTCAATATTCTCTTGTCTAATGCAGCTCCATAGCAACATGAAAACGAAAAGAAACAACCTCTGATTTAAGTGACCTCGTGATGCTCATCCTTTCACTGCTTGTACAGTACATTCTTTCCACTTCTCAATTACCGTTGCTACTTCCGTGACAACCAAACTTATATAGCCATCATCATTGTCATCCTCATAATAGTCGTCATGATTTTTGACCGCGCCATCGTCATCATCTACTGCCACTATTATTACCACCTCCTTCAGCAAGAACAAATCACTCTCTCCCTTTTCTACACTATTTTCAGTGAGGCTGTGATGTTAGCAGATGTATTACAATACGTCTGCTAACATCACAGCCCCACTGAATTCAACTAGTGCAACAGCCACATCAACTCAACTCACAATCTAGCCATTCTCAGAACATCATTACCCAAATCAGTCAACTCAAGAGCATTCATAAACATTTGCTCCAACTTTCACCAACACGAATAAAACAGAATCACCAAATCAGCCGCTATTCTCTGCGGAAGAGAATATGACTAAAACATGACTTCAGCCACCTCTGAAGAGCTAGATGCGCAATTAAGAAACGCACCACTAACCAACACCATAGTACTCATAGAAATTATACACTGCATACCCTCTTACCCAATAAACTCAACCCTGCCAAACTTTCTATTCTAATAGCCAAAAGCTCCACTACAGCAGTAACTTCTTCCCTTGCTACATCAATGCTGGTTCGTTTCCTTCAGGTAAGTTAGGAAACAAGAAAACCTTTAGAAATAACAAAAGCAATAATAATGATCATATTTGGCATAACGACAGTCATCCCTGATACCAATCATTCTCTAACCATAGAAAGTGATTTTTAGCTATGCTGAATGTAAAGCACATCACCAACCCAGGCACAAAAATACCCAACGTGCTTCCACAAATTAACAATGGGCGCAATACAAGGACCTTGACGCAACATAAAGAAACAGCTATTTTAGCAACGACAATCCTGCAAGTTGCTCACTGTTGAAAACAGGAAAATTCCATACACCGAGTGTTAGATTCCCAAACAACCACAATCAATCAAATTTTTCTTCTTAACTAAGACCCACCTCAACAGCTTTCACTTAAGCACTGAGATGAAAGTTAAAGATTTTACCACCATTTAGCACCAGGCATAATCGAATAAAATCCCTGAAGACGCTCTCCTTGTGGCTGAGATTTAATGACTGAGACTAGTAAAACCATATATCGCCATTTGTTAAAGGGTCAAACCAACAATATCTACTTTCAGTAGACTTTGATGGATTTCTTCATTAATATAAAACTTATTTCAAAACTCGTTATAATTTTTGTAAACGCTTAACTACCTGCATCAAATCAAAAATTTTGTTTTGGTTTTGCGAGTAAATCTAATTTCACGGTTGCAAAATATATTCGCGTTGATCATGAACAAAAAATATCCTCAATATGCTGAATACATTATAATTCTTTATATAATTCTATATATAAAATTTCACTTTCATTTGTGTTCCCCATAAACATTTTACAAGCAAAACACTGCGACCATTCAGAAAAGACAGTAAAGTACTGGTCTTCACGTTTTTCTACTTTCAACTAACCAGGCTATATTTCTGTGGTTTCTGTTCACATACCAATACAATAAAAATTTTCAGGATGTATTCATGTTTCAAATTTGATTTTAACCCATTCATTCGATTTTTATCTCTTCGTTAATTTTTAGTTGTATATTTTTGTTACCTTTACTTTTAGTACGACTTAGTGAAGGACCTAAAATCAGCAGTGGAGGAGTTGAAGTTGAAACGAACGGAAAGTGGTCTCGTGTTTGTGATGACAGTTTTACTGATGCTGCAGCTCAGGTTGTTTGCCGCAGTCAAAATGTACTATACGGGAAAGCTATATCTGGATCAGCATTTGGCAAACTAAATGATTATCCAATCAATATGAGCAACGTTAATTGTAATGGTTCTGAGAAAACACTTTTATCGTGTGAACACACGTGGGGTGGCCCTGAGATGTGCAAATCAGGAAAGTATGCATCAGTCGTCTGCACCAATAAAACTGAAAGCACAGGTAAGTATACTACAGAGTTTCTAGTTTACTACATTCCGACAAGGATAAAAAATAGTTTAACGTATATGGGTTATGGGTCAGACTGAATATTAGTGTAAATTCAAAAATGAAAAAAATCGCTGTCATTTTTTAACGCCTTTTCTTGAACTTGGAAAATAGAACTATAGAACAACTAAATAAATTTTGGATAATTGTAAGCACTATAAAGGCATCGTGGTGTGTAAGAAAAGCCTGAAAATTGATTCTACGCCACTTCATAATTTGTTATACTACGTCAATTCCTAATTTATGTTATCATCCTCACTAAAAGGAAAAAAAAACAGGAAAAGATATTAACAACATAATGTTTCACCACCACCAAATCTTTAGAATGATACGTCCTGAAATGCGCGTGCTGAAGAAAATGTATTTTGAATATTAACTTGCCCAATACCATTGTATGTTTTTGAATCCGTCTATGTCAGTATTTCCCATATTTTATTATTTCTTTTTAAATACAGACCCACTACAATCTACGGACGCAGCAGTTAATAGACAACTATCTCGTAGGATAGAATGTTAGTCTGCTGCATGTAACTCTACATGCATGCTGAGCTGAAACCAGTACTTCCGGAGAAAAAATCACTCCTACATCTTACGGTGTTTCTGTTGCGTACAACAGTCAATTAGTCTTCATTCAATGCATTTTGAAACTGGGCCTTTTAAGATCTGATGTCTTCATTATGTGTCAATGAAAATACACCAATTACAAATTTTGAACTCATTGCCAGTATTTTGTATGTTGTTCTAAATCAATATATTAATCTATAAGCATTTCAATATTAAGATAGAACAAGGCGGCGAGCTGGCAGAAACGCTAGCGCGCCGTGCAAAATGCTTAGCGATATTTCGTCTGTCTTTACCTTCTGAGTTCAAATACCCACGAGGTCGACTTTGCCTTTCATCTTTTCGGGGTCGATAAATTAAGTACCAGTTGCGTACTGAGGTCGATCTAATCGACTGGCCCCTCCCCAAAAATGTCGAGCCTTGTGCCTAGAGTAGAAAAGGATATTTGTGGAATAATCGTTAATTGAATTTACGTGAATAACCATCTGCTGCCTAGTTGCACACTTTAGCGTTGCCGTGTGGACACACATAAGATACATTGTTTTAACTTAAAGTCGAATACTATTAATTTTATTTTCCACTATGTTCATTTATAACTTTTATCTCGTATATTAAAATACCGGTGTCCATGCAATTGATTCCACGTTTTTGTTTGTTTAGTTTAGTTTTTTTTTAGATAAAATAGTATTGTGGAATAAGTAAAGGAGCCACTTTGCCAGTCACATAGTCACTTGACCAGTTCAAGAGAACAGCCAAATCCCTATAAGCACACAACCGACATGTCAAAATATTAATTATGAAGCAATTTTTATTGCCTGACACTAAGACGCGAGATTGCTAATAACATGAATCACTCTTTAAAATAATGGTAGTTCTATATAAGATTGTAGTGTCATGTAAATCATGTATCCGCACATGAATCTGAACACCTTGACAAGATCTTTTGACGAAGACTTGATATTGCCCGTACAAGCAAGTCTTTCGTCTCCACACCATCGATGTTTATTCGGGAGAAAGGCTTCTGCCTTGCACCGGTAGAGCATGAAATTAAAACTAATGTCATCGCAGACATTGCCGTCAGAAGGAGAAGAGCCAGAACAGACGCCGCAAGTCAACTCACCGGACCCTAAAACAATTCTGCCAATTCATTTTTCTAGATTATACTTTTTTATCATCCTCGAAGGCATGAAAGAAAGAGTAGATCTCTGCGCAATTTGAACGCATAAAGTGCCAAAACAATTACTGCGAGGATCTCTAACCAACTTTCCATAAAACTCTTTCAATAAAAGACAACTGGTTAAAAATCAGTGTAAATAAGAACCCAATAAATTTAAACAAATATTCTGTCAATCATTTTATAGTTAGTAGAGTACAAATATAGAGTAGGTTATGAACTCATATTTACACGTATTTAGTAATACTGCAAAAGTGAGATGGACGAATAACTCGGAAATATTTGTTTAAATCTTCAATACAAACAATAAAATACAAACTCCCCATTGAATTTTTAATAAATGTGGAATTAATAAATGTAAAACCTGGTATAAAATTTCAAAATTATAACTTTTTATTGTAGTTTGGTATATGGCCATTTTTTATTGGAAACATTGTAACAATTCTGACGTTTATATATTTTATATTTATTTTATCGAACTTAATATGGTTTGATCAGAGAACAGTAAGACAATGAACTACATTCATAGTTAACTAGCAAAATCAACGACTTCTCAACATTGTTTATTCTAAAAAAAAACTTCCTATTTACTCACTAGTTTTCTCCACTTAATTAAACCTTTAGCTGTTTTTCACATTTTCAGACTTCGATGTACGTATTTCCCGGGACAGTATTTCATCTGGTATGCATGGAATTTTGGAGGTGCGAGTAGATGGAATATGGGGGAGAATCTGCAATAAAAACTGGACCAACACTAATGCAGATGTAGCCTGTCGAGAAATGGGCTATGAAGGAGGTATTGCTTATCTACATATCATCAAGAACTTTAAACCTATACTAATGAGCAATGTACATTGTGATGGCAGTGAGAAATCAATCAGTGAATGTCCACACACGACGTACGGACACGGCATTGGATGTAGTTTTGACGATTTTGATGCTGGAGTAATTTGCTATAATAAAACAGGTAAAGTAAAATATTTCAATTAAAATGTTAATGTCACCCACACATACACAAACACACAAATACCCACCCCAAAAACAGCCTTGTATCATGTCACGTGAAACAATGTTTGATTTCATAGGAAGTATGTTATTTCTTTCATTAAAAAAACAGTAAAACACTAAATATTTACCGGATACAATAGGAAATTATCTATCTTCACGTAACTGCAAAAAAGTTCGGTTTGTTTATCAGAAGCATTTTCATTGTGCATGTTCTGCTACCACAAATGGGTGTAGCCGAACAAATTAGCCACTACACTTATTTTTAAAGCCTGGTACGTAATCTATCGGTGATTTACGTTACAGAGATGTAAACAAACCAATATCGGTTGTGAAGAGGTTGGTAGGAGGAGGGACAAAAGCAAACACACATACATACACACACATATATACATATATATAGTGGTTAGGTTTATTTGGTCCACAATCACGAGGCCGTAAGTTCGATTCATGGTAGGCGCTGTGTCCTTGAGCAAAACACTTTATTTCACTTTGCTCCAGTCCGCTCAACTAGCAAAAAATGAGTTGCACCTGTATTTCAAAGGTTTAGCCTTGTCACATTCTGTGTCACGCTGAATCTCTCTGAGAACTATGTTAAAGGCACGCGTGTCTGTAGAATGCTCATCCACTTGCATGTTAATTTCATAAGCAGGCTATTCCATTGATCGAATCACTTGGAACATTATATATGTATATATATATGTATATATATATATATATATATATAT
>NC_068995.1:25938581-25943146 GCF_001194135.2 Octopus bimaculoides
TGTGTGTGTGTGTGTGTGTGTGTGTGTGTGTGTGTGTGTGTGTGTGTGTGTGTGTAAATGTATATGTATTTTTTCAATGTTTACAAAAAACACGGAAAAAATAAATAAATAGTTACCAGGGTAGCAAAAATTCACACAAGAATGTAACAGCCTACATATAGAGGTAAAAACTGTGGGATTAGGTGAAATGTTTTTGAATAATATTGATAAATAAATAAATGGAGTTAAACGCAGGTGTTATTCAAATCTTTTTTCTTCCGACATATATTTCGAAGAAAACATTGGTATTGTTCCTGAGGGAATAAAATGATGTAAAACAATGCAATCTTCTCATCAGGAAAAGAAAGAAACCAAACACATCAATAAGAAATTTTAACAGAATGTGATGACTACGTATATGATGAAGAGAACTCTAGCAAGTTTTTCTTTTTAAAAACCGTTAGTAGATATGACGTCAAAGGTAGTTTATAGAAAGAGAAATTACCAGAAAACTAATAGTGGAGAGATATAGAGCGATATGTGAATAGGAATAAAACTTAAAGGCTTGGGAGTAGATATATTTAGTGGAAGGAAGTGAAATGTAAGAAGACAATCAAAGGTCAAATTTTATAGAAAGGCAGAAATCACTTATAGGAACTAAAGGTATGTTTTTGCCAATGTTTGCAACGATAAACGCGTTCTATAAACGTGTTCACAAGAGGATTCTCTGAGAACAGGATGAAATACATTTTACTGTTACAAAGTGAACAAAAAGATTTACCTTTATCATACGGAAAAGATATAGATAGAATATTCCATTCCAAATCAAATTGTTTATTATGATCCTTTAGATACCAAATTAATTTACTAAGCCCAGTATTGTTACGTTTATTAATATGTCTAAATGTAGAGTAATGATTAGATATTCTTTTGGACAACTGAGATAAAGAACTACCAATATAAAAAAGACGTCAGATCCGAAAGTAATTTTACTTTGATAAATAAAGTTTCTAGTCTTAGAATTACTGCTAAGGAAACGAATGCGATTGGAATCAACATCAGAATCACTAACACCGCTGCTATTATTATCAATGTAATCAATGTTACTATTTTCATTAAGTGATTTATATTTAACAACTTATTATACGAAGATATGATTTGTGAATTATTAATCGAATAGTATCCTTTATGAGATGGCTGACCGATTCCCAAACATCAATGAAGGTCTATATCGTGATGATTGTCTACTCTACCTTCAAAATGTTTCTAACTAAAAATTACAACTAATCAGGATAGGGTTTTCTATCACAAAAAATGTTTCACAAATCATCTCTTCGCATTCCAATCGCACTCGTTCCCTTAGGAGTAATTCTAAGACTAGAAACTATATTTATCAATGTAAAATTACTTCCGGATCTGATGTCTTTTTTATATTGGTAGTTCTTTATCTCAGTTGTCCAAAAGAATATCTAATCATTACTCTACATTTAGACATATCAATAAACGTAACAATACTGGGCTTAGTAAATTAATTTGAATAACACATGCGTTTAACTCCATTTATATATAGCGTAGGTGTGTGGTAAGAAATTTACTTTCCATTGCGTAACAGTCTTCAACTATAGCCTCGGCGCGTCCAAAGTCTTCTGAGTAGATTTGGCAGACGGAAACTGAAAGAAGCCCGTCGCATGAATGTGTGCGTGTGCAGGTCTTTATTCCTGTGTTTGTCCCCTACGACCACTTAAATAAATACCAGGCTTTAAAATTATCCCTCCATTCGGCCGTTTATGCATTTCTCACTTTAACAGGATTTTAATCAAAAAATCGACAGAAAACTACAATTAAACTATAGGTATTATTAGGTGCATTATTTTTAGCTTCTAAAACAGCTCAAATTTCAAATTTTTACTTGAGTCAGCTTTGTTGTTGGAGTCCTTGTTACAGATGTAAATAGTCATTGTACTTGCAGAACTCATTTTCATTTCTCCAAAATAAGTGTAAAATAAAAATATTTCCAGGCCTTAATTACCGCTTAAACGGTGGAAGTAACTCCAGTGGACGTGTGGAGATTGAATATGATGGCGTATGGGGAACAGTGTGTAATCAATTCTGGAATGCTTCCGATTCTCGCGTTTTTTGCCGACAACTTGGATTTGAGGACGGTTATAGGCCAAGTGATATGAAACCTACAACACCACTGCAACCATTGCGACACTGGTTAAACGGTGTTTTCTGTGACGGCCAAGAAGTGAACCTTCTAAATTGTCTAAATTCTGGATTTGGTAGCACATTCCTGAATCGTTATTGTAACAAATTCTCAAGACCAACCGATGTATACCTCAAGTGTTTTAATATATCAATCGGTAAGTTTGGATTCTTGATACGTTTAGATTTGTCTTGTTTTCGTTTTTTAACTACTTAAGTATTAATTAATAGGGGGCAGAGAAAAAAAAACATTCAGAAATATCGAAAAGGAAGTAATGCCCTTACAGATTTTCATCTTTTTTTAAAGTGATAAACTTTCGAGAGTCTATTCCATTTCATATGAATACAAATAATTGCGTGTAATTAATTTACAAACCACAGTGTATGACTCCGATTCCAGCAAAGAAAACTAACACGAAATCTGTGTAAAGTGTACTAGTAATTTATATAAAAAAGCCTGTTATATATTCTTCAGGATTAGTTGAATTAAATGTCTTGGCAATGTATATAATGAAATATCTGTAGTGGATATAATATGCTCATCAATAATCTCCGCCCAGTATTTTGTACTTTGACATATATCTCAACCAGGAACATTTTCCACAGTTGGTTCTTCATTAAAGCAGCACATTAGTACAGCTGCACTTACTCTATCAATTCCCACTGAATTGTTTCTATTAATGATGGTGAATGTGGTTACATCCACTCCAGTTAAATGATACAAGACAAAGAAATATACAGTTACCTTAGAAAATTCCAACATCTTGAACTAAAATCCATAATGTCACTCTGTTTTGCCGGTCTGTAAGGATGTTTTATGTGAAGTTCATTAGAAATTATAGACTTTTGGTCTTTACAATTACGTGGGTTTTCAAAAATTTAGGTGAGATTGTGTCATAGTGATATATTTTTATAAAAAATATACTGCCGTCCTGAATTTGTTATTAAGCCCTCCTCACGAGTTCGTAAGATAAATATTATTAATATTATTATTATTTTATATATACTCAACATATTAGACTGTTGGAAAAGAAAAATTCCTAACATCGGGCTACAACGAGTAACCTTAGATGCCAAGAACCCTCCTAAGTATCCTTGCTGTTCTTAATAACATTGTTTTCTGGAGCTGTATTAAACTGGGTTTCATGCCTATTCCCTCTATCCATCTGCTCAAATCTTGAGGGATAGTTCCTAATGCACCTATAACTACAGAGATACATTTTACCCGCACTTTCCATAGTCTTTGTAACTCAATAGCTAGGTCCTGGTACTTTGCTATTTTCTCCATATCTTTCATATTCACTTTCTCATCATTTGGGACTGTAAAGTCAATTATCTGGCACTTTCTATTCACATTATCTACTACTACTACTACTACTACTACTACTACTCAATCAAGCCTTCTAGCTTCTATTTCTCTATCCTCTGAATGTTAAAGTCCCATAACATCTTATATTTCTTACTTTTTTGTACTTTACTACTACTACTACTACTACTACTACTACTACTACTATGATTATTATTATTATTATTATTATTATTATTATTATTATTACTGAGTGAGAGAGCAATCCATGCCACCAAGGTGACACTTGGATACAAAGATACAAAGCCCATTATGCCCATGATGACTACTCGTCTGATAAGTGTACACAAAGCACATGCATCACAACCGTATATTCGGGACATGGTGACCTTGTATCAAGATAAACAGTGCATGACCTTGCAGGTGGGGCCTTGTTAGAATTTTCTTCAGGATGAATATCCCATCCAGTTCAAAAGGTCCCTGAATAAGGTTTGTCTAAGGATGATGAACGAAACACCCATGTTTCCAGAGGTGAATTATTCAAACCCCAAAGAACACCTCTCCTCACGTGGCTATGGTGCTTGCCCACTACTCCTGCTCATGATCAGGGAGCACAACGTCAGTCACTAAGGGACGTGTTCAACTTGTTATGGTCAAGCAACTAACAAGTAAATCTGCTATACTAAGCAGAATATTTGCTGGTAGGCCATCTTTTACACCAAGACAATGTACATATTGACACTTGCAATCAGCAATGATTATTATTATTATTATTATTATTATTATTATTATTATTATTGAGTGAGAGAGCAGTGCATGCCATCAAAGTGATACTGGGGTAAAATATACAAAGCCCATTATACTCATCATGACTACCCGTTTGATAAGGGTACACCAGGCACATGCATCACAACCATGTGTGCGCGACATGGTGATCTCATATCAAGATAAACAGTGCATGACCTCGCAGGTGGGGCCCAGTTAGAATTTTCTTCAGGTCGAGTAGCCCATCCCGCTCAAAAGGTCCCTGAATAAGGTTTGTTTGAGGATGTCGAACGAAATACCCATGTTTCCA
>NC_068995.1:25944131-25949226 GCF_001194135.2 Octopus bimaculoides
ACTGGGGTCGATGTAATCGACTATCCTCATCCCCACAAAATTTCAGGCCTTGTACGTATAGCAGAAAGGATTAAGGCGGCGAGCTGGCAGAAATGTTAGCACGCCGGGCGAAATGCTTAGCAGTATTTCGTCTGCCGTTACGTTCTGAGTTCAAATTCTGCCGAGGTTGACTTTGCCTTTCATCCTTTCTGGGTCGATAAATTAAGTACCAGTTTCGCACTGGGGTCGATGTAATCGACTTAATCTCTTTGTCTGTCCTTGTTTGTCCTCTCTATGTTTAGCCCCTTGTGGGCAATAAAGAAATAAGAAAGGATTATTATTATCATTACTACTACTACTACTACTACTACTATTAGTACTACTACTACTACTTACTACTACAAGGCGGTGAGCTGGCAGAATCGTTAGCACGCCGAGCGAAATGCTTAGCAGCATTTCGTCTGCCTTGACGTTCTGATTTCAAATTCCACCGAGGTCGACTTTGCTCTTCATCCTTTCGGGGTCGATAAATTAAGTACCAGTGAAACACTGGGGTCGATGTAATCGACTATCCGCCTCCCTCAAATTTCAGGCTTTGTGTCTATAGTAGCAATGATTATTATTATTATTATTATTATTATTATTATTATTATTATTATTATTATTATTATTATTCAATAGTTTTATTTTTATAGCGTGCTTTCACTTCACTACCTAGCGCAGCTCTGTGTGCCTTGGGTATGTTCTGTGGTTTGCTGTGATGCTCTTATGGTTACTGTATTGAAAGTGTTTTGCGTAGGATGTGTGCAGTGCCCAGTAGTGCAATTTTCTGTATGTTATATATGCATATAATATTTTTTTGTTATACCTAAGGCGCCTACTATGATAGGAATTGTTTCTGTTTTTAGATACTACATTCGAGTTACCCCTATTTCCAGGTTTTTGTATTTTGAAAGATTCTCCTTTTCTTTAAAGAAACGTTGTCATCTGCTGGTATTGAAACATCAATTAGAAAGCATTTTTTTCTTCATGATCTCTGACAACTATATCTGGCCTATTGGCCTTAATTTCTCTATCTGTCTAATTTCTCTATAACAATAATAATAATAATGATAATAATAATAATAATAATAATAATAATAATAATAATAATAATAATAATAATAATAATAATAATAATAATATCAACATCATCATCATTGAGTGAGAAAGCAGTGCATGCCATCAAAGTAACACTGGGGTAAAATATACGAAGCCCAGTATACCCATCATTACTACCCGTCTGATAAGTACACCAGGCACCTGCATCACAACCATATGAGCGCGACATAGTGATCTCATATCAAGATAAACAGCGCATGTCCTTGAAGTCCAGTTAGAATTTTCTTCAGGTCGAGTAGCCCATCCCGCTCAAAAGGTCCCTAAATAAGGGTTGTTTTAAGATGATGAACAAAACACCCATGTTTCCGAAAGTGAACTATCCAAACCCCAAAGAAATCCTGTCAACACCTGGCTATGATGCTCCCCCACTACTTCTGCTCGTGGTCAGAGATGCACATATCATCAGCTACTAATAGACATGCTCAACTGGTTAAGGTCATGCAACTGACAAGCAAATCTGTGATATTGAGCAGAATATTTGCTGTAATCCATCATTTATACCAAGACAAAACAATGTACGTGATAACACTTCCATGAGAGCCAGTGCGTGGTACTGCATCAGGGCATTTATTATTATTGTTGTTGTTGTTGTTGTTGTTGTTGTTATCATCATTATTACCATTACTACTACTACTACTACTACTACTACTACTACTACTACTACTACTGTTACAAGTAGGCGAGCTGGCAGAATCGTTAGCACGCTGGGCGAAATGCTTAACGGTATTTCATATGCTGTTACGTTCTAAGTTCATATTCTGCAGAGGTCGACTTTGCCTTTCATCCTTTCGAGGTCGATAAATTAAGCACTAGTGACACACTGGGATTGATGGACTAGTCCCCTCCCCCAACATGTCAGGTTCTGTGCCTTTAGCAGAAAGGATTACTACTACTACTACTACTACTACTACTACTACTACTACTACTACTACTACTACTACTACTACTACTACTACCACTACTACTACTACTAAAAGGTGTAATCGACTGACCTCCTCCCCATAATGTTTGTCAGAAATTCTTGCTATAATTGCTGCTGTTCTCAAAATGGTTTTCAGTAGCTATCTCTTTAGCTCAAGTCCCTGCAGGATTTCTGAAATTAATTTAATATGTACTAGTGGTTTGTGATTGATTCAATTGACTATACCTTTCTTGTCCCCTAAGATATTCTCATCCTTATTCTTATCACTTCAACTTATTAAATTTTCCTTTTTTATTAAAAGATATTTCTCGCATTCGTTTGATTGGAGACTATCCACATATGGGACGCATAGAAGTATTTGTAAATGGACCGAACGAATGGGGTACCATCTGTGATGATATGTGGGATAATAATGAAGCTACAGTTGTATGTCGGTGGCTTGGATACAGTTATGGTTCGGTTCTGAGTCGAGGTAGTTTTGGCCCGGGAGTAGGTTCAATTTGGCTGGACAATGTTATTTGTAATGGTACCGAAAACAACCTCATGCAATGTAAACATAGAGGAATTGGTACTCACAACTGTGATCACAAAGAAGATGCCGGTGTAATATGCTTCAGTAAGTATTTTTTTTTTCGTTGTTTTGTTACAAAACAGAAGAAATGTCATATTTCTTCAATTAATAGTAAAATGTACCCGGTTCTATCATTAAATCCCCAGAAAGAATATCAGACTTATAGCTCCTTCTAAGAAACTTCCTACTTGAAAAACTATTATAGAATATCCTTCCTGCATATGTAACGATACGATACCCAGCTAAATCTTAAACCAGATATATCTTTACAAAATAGAAAAAGCAGAGAGATTTTGATATCATTATGGCAAGAGATTTCCTTTTTTCCCTCAAAATATATTTAGTGATTTAAAAGTCAACTTTAAAAAATCTAGTAGTGAATTTAGAATATGTGGCTTTGTGTTTTTCTATGAAATATATGAGTATACACATCTCTTTTTTCTTTCCTAATTTTTAGCGACTAAAACCAGTGAGTCTAGCACGTCCAGCTCTGTAACTGTTCTCAACACAACAACATTAAAGACGTCAACATCGAATCCAGTTTCACATAAAACCATTATATTCTCAACTACAGCTGAAAATAATATATCTACGACTACAACCACCAACCAAATATCTACAGTAACATTCCCGATAACAGATACACATACAGCACATCCAGGAGTGAAAACTACATCTGTACACACCCTCAGTTCAACAGAACATATACTATCTACAACGTCAAACGAAGCAACGTCTTCTGAGACAGAAAACAAAAATAAATCAACTTCATATTCAAAACAACCCCACAAGTCTAATGCAATATTACCAATAATCATACCCGTAGTATTTACTATAATAATAATCTTCATATTGTTTTGTTTCCTGTGCAGAAAATATAAGCAGTTTATATTCCAGAAAAGAAGCTTTTCAAGGCATCGTTTACGGGAAGATAATATTGAGGAAAGACCAGATGGCAGTTTGCAAGTATGCAATCAGTTGTATGGCTTAGAAACACATGATTTGCATGGACCTTTTTCCAAAGACTCGGTTTATAGAGAAGCTCAACATGCCAGTTCAACAGATGATGACCAGTTAGATCTTACACAAAATGGAAACGCTTACTATACTAAAAATAAAGATCAAGAAGGCTTTGATAATCCTCTTTTTGGAGTATTTGATTCACAAAATAGAGAAAGTCCGTTCGACCAAGACACTCGATCAAAACCTAGATTTACCGAAAGTCGAAAATATAACGATAACACAGATGAGAGTGTAGCATGATGGAATCGTGTAACTACGCTGTGGAACTATCACGGTTTATGACTTATTAGTGTCTATTTCTTGTAACAGTGGAAATGACGACGCTATATTATCAGATGATGAAGGATATTGTTTGAAAGAGAAGAGACTTTATTATTACTAATACAGCTTTGATATGTTTCTTATGATTACTGATTAATCAAATTTTGCCTTCATTCAAATGTTTTATTTACCTTGGGATACAGATTTTTAATTGGTACGTAGTTGATATGAGACCAGTCCATTTCAAAAAATACATCTATATGTTTTTGCCAACACATGGTTGTATTTCCTAAGGTTAATTATTTTGTTCTTGCCCGATATATAAGTAAGTGATATAGAATGAGAACGTCATCCAACTGAAAATTGTGCACCTGGAGCGTATCTAAAGCAAATACATAGAATATAATATGTTCTAAAATTTGCAAGTTTAACCTTAATTATTTAAATCCAGTTTATGATTCTGTCATCAATAAAGCAAAGCTAGATAAGTTCGAAGATGAAGTTCCAAAAGAAAATATTATTTTCCTTATTTTGGTAAGGTATCTGCTTGTAGCCACTTGACATCGTGTGAGGAAGGCATAACGCATAAGTTCACACCTTTTTATCAGAGATGTGTGTGTGTGTGTGTGTGTGTGTGTCAAATTAGTAATCAACGGCTTTTATTAAATAATATTTGTAGTTACAAAAGGTCAATATAAAGACTTCGAACAAAGAACTTTCATATGTAGGTACTTACATAAATATCTCTATTGGCATTTCTTTTGTAGTACATAAATATTTTTGAACCATCTAATATTGCTGATTTGATTAAATCATACGGGAGCATGAATATAAATAATAACACCAGTAAAATGAGAATAAATATAATGGCAAAACATTAAGCTCCAAACTTGTTTGTGCGTGTGTTTGAGTGTGCGCGTGTGTGAATGCACGCGTGTGTGTATTATCGTTCTAAAAATTTGAATGCATTTTCATATTCATCGCGCCGACAACTAAAATACTTTATGCAAAAGTTTTCATATTGTTGCGAAATATCTCCTTCATATATAAGCACGTATGTAGGTAGCTATGCATGTATATATGTATGTATATGCAGGTAGATAGGTATGCATGCCTATATGTATGTATGTATATACATATGTATATATATATATATATATATATATATATATATATAT
>NC_068995.1:25949563-25955196 GCF_001194135.2 Octopus bimaculoides
AATGGCTCGTAATGAGACGCAATTTAGGGCAGCTGTGTCAAATTCTCTTATACACCAGATGTGCCATCAAAACTCTTGATTGGACCATGTCAGGTGGGGGAGAAGAGCCATGCAAGGAACGTGAAAATCACGGTGGTGCACCAGCATGACCGCAGCCACTTGGCTGAAACACATAAATAAATAAATAAATAAATATACATATATATATATATACGTATATACATATATGTATATATATACGTGTGTATATATATATATATATAATACAATGACATATATATATATATATACGTATATACATATACATATATATGTATATACATATATGTATATATACTTGTGTGTGTGTGTGTGTGTGTGTGTGTGTGTGTGTGTGTGTGTGTGTGTGTGTGTGTGTGTGTGTGTGTGTGTGTGTGTGTGTGTGTGTGTATGTATGTTTTCTTGGCTTTCTTTTGCGAATTTCTCACCAATCAAGAAAGTGCCCGTTTCTAGCCTAGAAGTAAAATTCTTTCATCGACGTTTAAACAGCAACAGACTAGTCTTTTATATATGTATATATATGTATCCGCGCATGCAGTTACGTTTGCATATAATATACATGCATATACTTAGTACATATATATGGGTGCAAGCATGGATGACATTGTATATGTGAATCTTAGCCGTTAAATATCTTAAATGTTTAATCTATTTTCATACTGAAGCAGTTTATGTTCATGTACCCAAAGCTATAGCGTGGGAGGAATACTATCAGATTTCTCATCAATTCTTTCCTAACTTTTAACAAGATATTGTTATATGGTGCATGTATGTATGTATGTATGTACGTACGTATGTATGTATGTATGCATGTATGTATGTATGTATGTATGTATGTGTGTACATATATAAGTATACATATATACGTATGCACGTATGTATGCAAGCACATATATACATGATATTATATAGACTTTTATGAGATATAGGATTAAGATGGTGCTGAAGAGCATACCAGCGAAACATGGTAGCCTACACGATTAATTATCTTGTATTGCTTTCCAGATACAAGTATATATGTATGTACGTGTATATGTGTGTGTGTGTATGTGCATTTATTACATATATATATATATATACACACATACATACATACATACATACATACTTACATACATTTATCCTTGTATCTAGAAAGATATACGAGATAATTTATCGCATGCGATATCATGTTTCGCGGGTATGGTCTTCAACTTAATTCTACGCGGCATCAAATAGTTGCATGTAGAATAAAATACGTGCGTGTGTGTGTGTGTGTGTGTGTGTGTGTGTCGGATGTTCTTTCTTACGCTCTCAACTAGAGCCAACATGGCATCATTGGCGAAATATTTGTGCTTATATATAATTGTATTGTGGGAATGAGACGGAAAGAAATGAGAGATATTGAATGCAGATTGTGAATGAATGATTTACGCTATCATTTTCTGAATGTAATTAATTTCATTTGTCATTGTGTTTAGGGGCGGGTATGCTAAACAACTGACAATATTAAGATGTTTATTGAAGCAATAGTTGGCTATGCGATGGTGAAACATAAAAACAATCGTGATCCTATCTACCTGTCCACCTAATCTAAGTTATCCACGTAATCTACGAGATATGTGATGCACCTTTGCAGGTTTATTGTGACTCAGCATGTGAACATTGTAAAATGTATAAGTGATTCATAATTAAACCCTATATTTATTTTATTCCGTTTATTAAGTGTTGTGTATATATAAGTACATTGGGCAAGAGGAAAAGAAAATTGGTCGAGGAGACATCGATAAAGTGGGTATATGAAATATTTTTTAGTGCTATCGTTTATGTCAAGTAATCATTCTTGAGCATTAATCTTATGACAAAACTTTATACACACACACAAAATGTATTCTCTATTTAATTCTCTATTACAAACTAACAAATAAACAAAATTGGCATGCCGTCGGTTTCGATGATGCGTGCTGCAGTTATCTGATCAACGGGTCAACTTGCTCGAGCAATTAACGTGCAAGTGGCTAAGCACTCCAGAAACACGTGTACCCTTATCGTACTTCTCAAGGAGATTCAGTGTGACGCAGAATGTGAGAAGGTTGACTCTTTGAAATACAGGTACTACACATTTTTCCTAACTGAGTAGAATGGGTAAACGTGGAATAAAGTGTTTTGCTCAAGGGTACAACGCGCTGCTAGGAATCGAACTCACGGCCACACGATTGTGAGCCAGATATCCGAAGCAATAACCCATGCGCCTTCACACATGAATAGAGACCACCTTAACTGTATGTAAATCTCTCTCTTATAATTACGGCCTTTTTTTTTTCATTCTGTCCAATATTAATCACGTATTAAACGGACGGACTCTTTTAAGTTCAACCACCTCGAACCCATTCACTTATTTAATAAGCAAATTTAAATTAGCTGTTATTAAGCAATTCCAACTCTGCATTCATTTTTTATTATAGGCGAAGGCATGACTGTGCTTAAGAAGCTTGCTTCGCAACCATGCAGTTTTGGGTTCATTCTCTGCGCGGCACTTCTACTATAGCCTCCGGCTGACCAAAGCCTTGTGAGTAGAATTGGGAGATGTAAACTGAATGAAGCCCGTCGTGTGTATGTGTGTACCTTCGTCTTGGCATCATGTGATGGTTGTAAACGAGTGCCGTCGTCATACAAGTGATGTTCGTTTCCTTGCTTTCAAATAGGTTAGGGTTGGCGGCAGGCAGGTTATCCGGCCGAAGAAAAATCTGCCGCAACAAGTTCGACCCATGCAAGCAAGGAAACGTATGCGTTAAATTTTGATGGTGATGATGAATGATTTCTAACGTGTTTTGCTTTAGGTTTTTACATTTAATTCTTTTATGGAGACAATAATAACGTATAAGTACTTCTTCCATATAATCCTGCAGCTTCCCCGCTTCCACGCCCTTTACCACAATGTTATATAAACACAACATTTAATAGAATAGCCAACGTACTAAATGTATCAAAGAAAAAATATAAGGCATTTTGTTATTATGCTTATGCGCTGAGTCACAAATAAACAGGTGAAAATACATCACTTTTTTTTTTTTATACATGACATGAATAGCTAAACAACTAAGTAACAGATACGTTCCTCTTAAAACTTCTGAATCCCATTTCTGAAATTTATATTAATTACAATGTTTCTCTATATTGCCATGACATGACCAACCAGCTTTTCGAAAACATCCCTAGATTAGTCATTAATTTACATCTTCCTTACATCGAATAAACAATGGGATACTTTGCATCCAGAAGTAACCTTCTGCAGGAATTCGTAGACTATAAAAATATGTATAAGATTATAAACCTCATATATGAGCCAAGAAGAATAATACTACCTTCATATGATACAAATTGAATGTCTCCAGAATCAATTCTAGGAAAACTTGGGGAAAAAGGCATATTTTTAACAGACAATTACTCTTTTACTCTTTTACTCTTTTACTCTTTTACTTGCTTCAGTCATTTGACTGTGGCGATGCTGGAGCACCGCCTTTTTAGTCGAGCAAATCGACCCGAGGACTTATTCTTTGTAAGCCTAGTACTTATTCTATCGGTCTCTTTTTGCCGAACCGCTAAGTTACGGGGACGTAAACACACACCAGCATCGGTTGTCAAGCGATGTTGGGGGGACAAACACAGACACACAAACATATACACACACATACATATATATATACATATATACGACGGGTTTCTTTCAGTTTCCGCCTACCAAATCCACTCACAAGCCTTTGGTCAGCCCGAGGCTATAGTAGAAGACACTTGCCCAAGGTGCCACGCAGTGGGACTGAACCCGGAACCATGTGGTTGGTAAGCAAGCTACTTACCACACAGCCACTCCTACGCCTTTAATTATAAATATTAATGTTGAAATTGTGTGGATTTATTGCTCAGGTGCATTACAATTTGAGCGTGACATTTAGCTTTAGCAAACAAAATTAACACCTGCAAGTTTTACTGGTTGTATAGCAAAAAAATGTTTTTTCTAAATATCTAGTTTGAAACATTGAACATCTCTCTTACTCGAATTTTCTCCTTTCCTGCCTGGAGATAAAAGCTGTTTTTACAAAACATCTAAAGAAAATATTGATATCTAAAAAATGCCATATGGCCACCTTTTTTTATGGTAGCTGACTGCTCCTTTAGTTTATCGGAAGGATGAATAGCGAGGTTAACGCCAAGTAAAGATTAAAACATTGCTATGAGAATTTGTAGCGTTTATGTATTTACCTACATCCCTAGCCATTTGAGTAAACATCTTTTTAACCTTGGCACAAAAGCAACCAATTTTGCGTGGAGTTTAACTGATGCAATTTAAACCGAGAAATAATGAAAGCAATGTAGAGTTCGATTAGATATGAACTCAGAATGTAAGGGCACTTAAGGAATAGCACAAGAACAGTTTTTCGACCCCTCTAACGCTATAGTAAAAGGAATAATGATAATGATTTCTAGGCACAATGTTAAACATTTTAAACGAGAGATGCCATCAATTAAATCGACTCTAATACTTGACTGCTATTTATTTTATGGATTTTGTTTAAACCCATATGAGAGTGAAAGAGTGCAAGTTAACATCGCGGAAGTTTAGTCATCAACCCAGTTTTCATGTTTTTGCCAAGTTTAACATTAGGAAAGACAATTCCCACAGTAACTTTTTTTTTTTTAATGAGATTGTAAATATTTTGAGGACAGCTTTACATAAATATAACCTACAAGAAATATTTCTGCATATTCTGCTTTCTCTATTCACCTTGAAAGAGATCAAGGCTAAGTAGAATGTGTAAACATCTGGCACTCATTTCTTCCTTAGCAAATTCTCAAGTATCTATAAAATGAGGATCCCGTAATCTACGAAACTCACAGTCCTTAAGTTAATTTTGTAACGTTCCGCCGTTTAAAACTAATAAACATACGCATGTATGCATCTGCATGTATATATGTGTGTGCATGAGTGTGAGTGTAAATGTGTGTGTGTGTGTGTGTGTGTGTGTGTGTGTGTGTGTGTGTACACACACACAAGAAATATATATATTATTAAAAATAATATTACTATCCAGCAAGAATAAAGCACCATAAAAGGCAGAGTTATAAATATACATCCGCTTTGTATATTTATAATTCTACCGTTTAGGGTACTTTATTCTTGCTGGATAGTAATATTATTTTTAATTATATTTATATTTCTTGCATATCTTTTCACTGATCTTGGTTCTTATTTTCACTGGAATTTTCAGTCGAGTAAACAGACAGAGATGTAGTAGATATTTTAAAATTTGGTCGTCAATGGTAGATTCAACTGAAGATAACCAATTGGATTCGCACTCACGCACGTGGTCCAAAAAGTTTAAAACTGCAGTATTGAATTACCCTTCATTCCTCTAACGGTCTCCGTAGAGGTAAGACAGAATTTCTCTATATTCACCGCCCGCAAACATCTCTGCTTGTAAACATTCAGTGAAGCTCTACATAGTGCCGATAGCTTACCGACTGCTATTTCTATCAATGATCGTACTTTGTGCACATCCGTTCTGTGTATATATATATATATATATATATATATATATATATATTCCTCCTTCTAC
>NC_068995.1:25956278-25957276 GCF_001194135.2 Octopus bimaculoides
TGTATGTGTGTATGTGTGTGTGTGTGTGTGTGTGTGCGTGTGTGTGTCTGTGTGTCTGTGCGAGTGCGTACGCGCACGTGTATGAGCGCGTGTGTACCTATGTGTGTGAGAGGTATATTTCTTACAGTTTGCTTTCTCGTTATAGAGTACTCGTTTCCTTATTTGAATGAATTTCAGTTTCTTTGAATATGTGTATGTGCGTGTGTGTCTGCGCATGTGCGACTTCTTTGATACAGAGAGACAAAGAGACATTCCAGAAGAAGAATCGAAACGTATCAATATAACGAAAATGGAAACTCTCATAGCTTCAATTACCAATATGCGGTTCTGCACTGAAGATACCTTTTAGATAAGAAGACCAAACGAAGCCTGCAAAGTCGAAAAGCATTATACAAAGTTCATAATCTGTTGTGATTTGAAAATCGGCACTAAATGCTAAAACACTATATGCAACCCTTTATCAGTGTATACATAGTACAAAAGTAGTACCAATGTAGTATGATGGTGTTTAGGTCCGGACACTCCTGTTTACTAAGAACTCGGAATACATTTGAAAATTTTGTGGAAGAAATGATGCTGTTATAACAGTTTCCTTTTCACACACAATTATTTTAGATGTGTAACGGATACATATTTCTTTTCTCTGTTGTATATGTTTTATATTGAAGCCTCATTTGTGTATTTTTTGTATTGAAACATTTTCATGTCAAAATATTCAGAGATTGATATTCAAAAACATAATAGCTTTGAAACAGTTTTCAGCTTTTATTCCGTGAAATAATCCGTTTCCACATTTAGAATTACATAAGATATAGCATTAGTTAAGTTCTAGAATATATTAAAATTACACCACCCACATATTAAAACGCTCAAATACATATGTGTGTGTGTGTAAATATATAACAAATAGACAAATAGATAGATAGGTAAATAGATAGATCTGCGTGTGTACATATCTATATATATATATATATATATATATATATATATATATATAT
>NC_068995.1:25957712-25959982 GCF_001194135.2 Octopus bimaculoides
TGTGTGTGTGTGTGTGTGTGTGTGTGTGTGTGTGTGTGTGTGTGTGTGTATGTGTGTGTTATCCGATATATATAGTATTAAATATCCATCACGGCTGATCTTACCAATCGGTTTTGCGTAAAGAATACAATTGAGTGTAAGGTAACAATTCGAATATAGCGACTGCAGTCGCCATATTCCCTTCCACATCGACTCACTCGGATGAGTGTAAAGTTATATAATCGGATTGTTACCTAACACTCCATTGTATTCTTTAAGCGAAGCCGATTGGTAAGATCAGCCGTGATGGATATTTAATATTATAATTTTCGGATAATATACCCACTCTACTGACAGATATATAATTGCATCTTTTCCCTGACTTATGGACTCTTAGACGACTCACGTATATATGTGTGTGCGTGTGTATATGTGTGTGTGTGTAGATAGATAGATAGATAGATAGATAGATAGATAGATAGATAGATGGGGATGAAGAGAAAGAGATAAAGAAAGAAAATGTCAGTGGTACTGGTAATGTACAATCCTGAAGAGCTTGTTACCCTTTCGAGTTACTGGCGGTTAAACCGTAACCTTCAATACTACACAGGAGGTCCTCTTGAAACACTGCAGTTGAAAATCAAAAGCTGTTTAAGGGATGTGTAGGTCGACGATGATCAAAGTATAGGACGCTACGAAATAGAAATCCTCAATACGGCGAATAATTGCACTATAATACTGTTTAGGAGTGTGATCGTATTTCGTTTTGCCACTCGATTGATTTCTGCCACTGTATACGGCAATCACTGCTTAGTCCAGTCTCTATCTGTAGATATATTCGGCAAGATTGGGTGATACTTCCAGTTTCACGGTGTCCTGATGATTAGATATGTAACTTGGCAGAAATGGCGACCCTATTGTAAAGCTGTCCGTTAACCTCCTCCGAACATACTTCAAAATAGATTGGCTAAACTTGCAAGGTGTAAGCGTATGAAACAGTTACTATTACGTATGGAACAAGAACAATTAATGATCCCTCATAGATATTAACGCATTTTATTGCTTGATATATTATATATACATACGTCTGTGTTTGTGCATATATCTATATATATATGTGTGTGTGAGAGAGAGAGAGAGAGAGTGTGAGAGAGAGAGAGAGAGAGAGAGAGAGAGAGAGAGAGAGAGAGAGAGAGAGAGAGAGAGAGCGGGAGAGAGAGAGAAAGAGAGAGATGAACAAAATTACTGCTTCAAACAAAAATACATTGCGGTGTGAAATTCCGTCCGAGATATATCCCTTTACGCTCGGTTGACCAGCGTTCCATTTTTTGACAGACCAATAAATTGAGTAGCAAGCAGTGTACTGGATCAATAGAATTGGTTAACACCTTTTTAAGCCAGTGTCCTATCAGAGCCTCACTTCAATGATTGAAACCAGTAAAAGGTTAAAGAAAAGAAGCGGAGGGGACCCCGTATCAGAGATAGCGGTTTATATCTGGTTTTCGCTGTTACCTCTGTAATTCTAGCAAAGTATAGACTTCTCCTTCGACATACATACATACGTACATACATATATGAGAGAGAGAGAAAGCGTGTGTGAGTGCGAGTGTGTGTGTGTGTGTGTGATTGTGCGCGTGCATGTGTGTGCGCGTGCGCAAAACTCTGTACTGAAAACCATAGAGTTATCGTTTTATTTTTAACGATCACCAAACCTTTATAATCATTTGACAACATTTCTATAGTTTATACTGTAGCCTATACTTCATTTACATAACGTGCACGCTTCAGTAACATTAGATGTCGGTAGTAACCAGACATAAATCCTTGAGCTAAGTACGTAATCCGATTTCTATTTTAATTTGAAACATTTCTCTTCACTTAAATTATGTGAATATAGCCTTTTGGAAACAGAACACATGATTTTGCCTTCCATACAAATATTATGCCTTGCGTCTCTGTAATAACTAGTCCAATTCATTTTTACCTTTATAGCGGCAAATATTATAGATCAAGAGATACTCTGCCAGAGTAGTTTCTATTCTCTGGTTTCGATTCTTCATTTGTAACTGCTTCATTCTATTTCTCATGCTTGGTAAAGTTTTTGAGGAAAAGAATAAATGTTGGAACTCATCACTTTATCTTTTCTGAATTTTTAATTTTCATGCTATGTGAAAAACAAAATATATTTTTTCTTCAAGCCTATCTTGCATCTATTTTTTTGTTTGCATTTCTTCATTATTAACTCAAAAAAACAATATAGTGATATATATATATATATATATATATATATA
>NC_068995.1:25960510-25961972 GCF_001194135.2 Octopus bimaculoides
TATATAACTTGAAATTCCGTCTCATTTTGCATTGATGACGAAAATGAAGATAACTGAGGAAAATATGTATCATCATAATTCCAGCATTCAAGAGACAAAAAAAAAAAAAAAATTTACTTTCTCATCATCTCGATATCTCACAACAATATCAGGAAGTAAAAAACTAATTTTATTTGCGATCGGATTGCAGGTTTGCACAACCAATGTTTATGGCTAAGTGACCCATAAAAACTTCATTTTTGTATATACAGAACTGTACATATGACAATGTATATGTACTCTTCCCTGTGCATATATAGATTTATTGAAAATGGTGCCTTAAAATAAAACACAAAACTCATGAAAAGCTATCAATGTATTGTTATTCTTTCAAATATTTATTTTAACATTTTCTTTTTATAGTTATCACCTCGTTTATATATATATATATATATATATATATATATTATAAAACTTTTTCGTTCTTAAGTCCTCTTTACAAATTGATTTGTCGTCGAGAAGAAATTGAATTCCCAATGATCGTATTGGTTTAGGATATGTTATGGAACGTACACTCGCGTAGTAACCTGTTTCCTACTATCGGTGAAAGAGTTAAGTTCGATACCACAAGGAAATGCTTATTAATTACACGCAACCAGTAGCTACTTTAGATTTATTTAAATTAAACATATATATTCAACGCAACAATAGTCGACAGTCACATACCTTTTCGACTCGACAGCGATTCTTCAACCAGGGAATTTCTTTAATTTAAAGTGTCCCATTTCTTTTAACGAAGAAATTTTTTTAATGTTCAGATGTTCTACTTAAAATATAGAATTTGCTTCTCAGCTAATTGATGCTGAGACTAAAATGTTCTCGACGAGCTAGTTTCGATTATCAATATAAAAGTTGTCTCTTAAGGGTAAAATAACACAAATCCGATTTTTTCTTAGTTTAGTTAACATTTCAAACTTACTTGTCTAATTGAAAGAAATCCTATTTCAGTTAATAACTACCAAATTATTGATCTCAATACTTTACTAGTTATTCTATATGGTAAAGAACATCAAGAACAAAAAATTCAATTTGTACGGCTAAAACTTTAAAGAAAGTCATAAAACATAAGTGTATTTTCATTTCTTTTAAATTATATAATGTGACATGCTTGAGAAGCCTCGAATGTTTTCTATTATTTTACATTCACCACCTTCCATACGCAACCTAAACACCTTTCAACTGACCTGAACCAATTCAATGATGAGACACCTCGAAATTATCCCTCAGCAGCACTGAAACACACTCGCTGTATATAAATATATATATATATATATATATATATATATAATATAGATTTAATCAAAAGATTAAATGTGGTACTTAAAATGTTTGAGGCACCAGAATTTGGTAGGATAAAAACCAAAAACAAAATCAAGAGATTTGGTGAATAAAAATTTGAAGATAAGCAACAAAAATTCAATAG
>NC_068995.1:25963034-25963721 GCF_001194135.2 Octopus bimaculoides
TGAGGATGTGGGGTAGGGTGGGGATGTGGGGTAGGGTGAGAATGTTGGTTAGGGTGAGGATGTGGGGGTGAGGTGTGGAAGGAGGGGTATCAATGAAGAGAGGAAGTAGGTGTCAGATGAAAAGAGGAGAGGTTGGGAGTTGAGCTCATATGGGGCAAAGGAGCGAAGAGAATTCCTGTTCACAGCGAAGGCGGGAATCCGGATGGCCTCTGTGCAAAGACAATCCGAACACAGACATTATACACACACACACACACACACACACACACACACACACATATATATATATATACTGTTTAACATGTTTCAGTCATTTGACTGTGGCCATGCTGGAGCACCGCCATTAGTCGGGCAAATCGACCCCAGGACTTATTCTTTTTAAGCCTAGTACTTATTCTATCGGTCTCTTTTGCCGAACCGCTAAGTTACTGGGACGTAAACACACCAGCATCGGTTGTCAAGCGATGTTGTGGGGGAGACAAACACAGACACACAAACACACATATATATACATAAACATATATACGACGGGCTTCTATCAGTTTCCGTCTACCAAATTCACTCACAAGGCTTGGTCGGCCCGAGGGTACAGTAGAAGAAACTTGCCCAAGGTGCCACGCAGTGGGACTGAACCCGGAACCATGTAGTTGGTAAGCAAGCTACTTACCACACATCCACTCCTGCGTC
>NC_068995.1:25964473-25966797 GCF_001194135.2 Octopus bimaculoides
GGGAAAACGGCGGCCGAAACAGCTGTCATGCTTCAAACTGCTTACAAAGATGCTGACATGAGCAAAACACAAGTTTACGAGTACTTTCCACGCTTTAGGGATGGTAACTTATCGCTTGAAGACTAATCTCGTACAGAGTGACCGTCGACCTCCCGAACGAATGAAAACATCTTGAAAATTCATGAACTAATCTTGGAGGACCATCACCGAACAATTGATGAACTTGTTGATATGACTGGTGTGTCCTGGAGCTCCTGCTAACGAATTTTGAGTGAGGAATTGCGAATGACAAAAGTTGCAACAAAATTTGTACCTCGCTTGCTCACGGAAGATCAAAAGCAGTTACAGCTAAATGCGTATCGTAAACTGAAAGAACAGCTGGAAGTTGAACTGGACCTTCTGTTAAAAGTCATTACTGGTGATGAAAGCTGGCGCTACGGAATTTGCAGATGTTGAAGAAGTGAAGAAAAAAGCGACGGAGGCGTTGAAAGGCATCACTTTGCAAGAGTTCCAGCACTGCTTCGGACAGTGAAAAATGCGTCCGGTCCGAAGCATTGCGTCAAACAGAGAATACTTTGAAGGTGAAAAAGTGTAAACATGTAAAACTAGGTGAATAAAATATTTCAAAATTCCGGTTTCCTTGGGGTACCCCTTCGTGTTTAAACACTAAAGTAAAACCAAAGCATTGATAATAGAGTGAATTGCATTATAACGAACACCTGAGGAACACAACGAATTTTTGTAGATGTAATATGATGGTACGGAAAAACAAAAAAGAGTAAGAGACAGAAATTATCCCTTTACGGAAGACAAGGCTCGAAGAGAACTTAGGACTTCAGCAGAAACATTTCAATAGAATTGGTGGAGGTGCTTATTGGTCTACAATTCGGAGGCCGGGATTTTATAATAAAAAGGGAATTAGTGCAGCATTCGGCAAATCTTTTCTACTAAAGCCACAAGGCATGAAATTTGTGGGGAGGGAACAAATCGAGTACATTGATCCCAGTGTCTCACTGGTACCTGATTTGTCGACCCCGAAAGGATGAAAGACGAAGTCGACCTCGCCGAAATTTGGACTCAAAAGGTAAAAACGGGCGAAATGCCTCTACGCATTTTGGCTGGCATGCTAACGATTCTGCCAGCTCGCCGCCTTAAAATAATGACAAGGGAATTAACTCTAAAAAATAAAGTAGAATTATCTTTCTTGTATGCTTTCTTACTAAATATATTTTCGTAAAATACATTCAATTCGTTTGTTTTTAACTAAAATAAACTCCGAAAATATGATAAAATTTCCTTGGCAGAAATGAAAAAAAAAAGGATAGCAATTTGAAGTTTTTTCACATTATGTATTTTGTTTAATCCAAGTAACTCCATAATATACATTTCCTTTTTCAACAATTTTCCAGTTGATATTTATAGGAACATCTTCCAAACTCCGTGTCCGAAATAGTTTTACGCAACATAATGACTGGGAGATATTTATCTGTTATTGCTATATATTTAACAGCATTGCCTGTTTGGGGATAGCTAAGACCTATCTTTTTAGGTAAGGTGCAATATATATGACACATGTAAAACAGATTCTACTCTAACAACTCAACCATATATCATACATGATAGAGAAGGCGGCTGAAGAACCTGACACGGGTGGGTCCCTAATCAATATACATCAACTCAAATCTTTCGATATGGTTAGCCATCTGTACCTGGCGGCGGTCCTGAAGACAGCCGGTTCCGGACCTATATCCAGAGGACGAATCACTGCAATGTACAGCGGCATCTGTTCAGTGGTCACAGTGATCTGGGAACCATTTCAACATCATGCGATTGGTCCACCAATGTTACCCTCTCTCGTTTCTGTTGTACCTACTGACTTTCAAGATAGAGATGTTGATGGGCCCACCCGCGTGACCTACGATGTGGGAGATCTGTGTCAGCATATGCCGACGACGTCACCCTAGTGGTATCGAAAAATAAACACGTTGAAATAACTCGCACCATTCTCAAGGACTACGAGGTGGTATCAGGAGTGAAAATTAACCAGGAATAGTTAGTGGGCTCAGTACCTGGAGAAGAATGTCCACGCAGTCCAACTGCGTTGTTGGGCGCCCGACGGACGGACCAGTTAAATTGCTCAGAGCCTGGTTCGGTTCGGACCTCCAGATAGACAAAAACCGGGACTAGGTAACGAGCAAGAAGACTATTCCCACCCAGAAATAGTCCGAAATATATATTTCGTTCTTTTCTTTGCTGTTCTTCCTTTTCCGTCTATCCAATCTCTCTCTCTCTCTCTCTCTCTCTCTCTCTCTCTCTCTCTCTCT
>NC_068995.1:25966856-25987069 GCF_001194135.2 Octopus bimaculoides
ATATATATATATATATACTCTGGGAAGTATTTATTGAAAATTTCGTTTTAAAAATATTCATTTTTCCGAAAGTTATGAGGAAATAAAACTGACTCGTGTGAGATTTCCGAAACTTTCTCCCTGCTCTCAGAAAAAATATCATCACAAGTTGTGATATGATCGCAATGCACCCAATCTGAAGTATATTAGTCGAAAATTTCATTGTAAAATATCCAGTTTTCTGCAAGTTATGAGGTAACAAAGTCGAAGGACACAGATGTGGAGGTATACCAAGAACTGTAAATATTCTGTTTTTGTAAATAACTCGGGTTGAGCTTTGTGGATGGTTGAACAGTGAACAGTGTAGTTTGTTTATATATTTTTACTTTTTTTAATTCCCTCACTTAACGCACGTGCCTTTAATTCAATCGAAACATTTGTTTATAAAATATGAATAACTATAGACGATATTAGCTAAAAAGAGAGACAAATAAAGAGGATTATTTTGTTTTTTTAATCAGGATGTACAAGAAGGAATGCGCATCCTAATACCTCGCATGAAGCTGACTCCAAATAGCACCAACCTTCTCAGTAAGGCTGGCAATAAATAAGGCACAGGAACAGATATTTAACAAAATTGTAAATAATAAACATTTAATCAATATATATGATTGACTTTTATTTTTTTAAATTCATCTTTCATTTCCTTATATCTGTCAAACGTCTTATCTGTCAAACATAATACAAGGATGTAAGTAAGCAATACCTTATTAAATGGCAGGGTATCAAAAGAATATTTTGAAACTCCTTGCTTGTGTTCAAATGTGTTGACTTATACCGTTGAATTCCCACAGGTCCTGCTTATTGTAATTATTATAATTGTTGTTGTTGTTCTTGTTGCTGCTGCTGATGTTATTTTTTGTTGCAATCACTTGCCGAGAGATACACAGCTCGTTAGGGCAAGTAAAGGATAATAGATATTACAGTATAACTAACTTCTTTTATAATCTTTTTGAGCTTGTGGAAGGATGGGGTTCTGTTCAAAGAAAGTGTATATTCTTTCAGTTAGTATGGATGTGAGGATTTTGTAGGTGATGTTTGTTGAGATATGTTATTGATTGGTAGTTTTTCGGCTTTTGTGTCTTCTGTTTTTGGTAGTAGGTATGTAGTTCCTTCAGTTAGCCAAGCAGGTATTTGCTCTGGGTTCTGAATGACATCAGTTAGAGATGCAGCGAGATTTTTGTGTACTTCTGTCCAACAATTCAGCCAGAAGTTTGGGATTTGGTCCAGTCCTGGCGTTTTCCATTTCAACAGTCTTTTAGTTGCAGGCTGGTTTATAAAATGTTCGGTTTTATATTTTTGCTAGGGTTTTATAGCGTTTTTCGTCTTAATGTTTACTCCTCTAGCAAGTTCATCGAGAACTAATACATTCACCCCCAGAGATTCAATCTCTTTTCGTATTGCTACTTTCCACTTTCTGTGTCATCATAATACCTAGTTGAGCAGTTACTACTTTAGCAGTGGAGTAGATGAGATTATTTAAGGTTGTTAGATCATTTCCTTTATTTCTTAAATTCTGTCTAAGAGCAAAGTTATATATCATGATTATGTTGTAATTTTTGTGCTGTTTGAAAACTTTGGTAGCAGATCTCTATTGATCCAGTCACTAAACTCAAACTTGCTGAGTTCTCTCATAATGTCTTCTTTTGCTTCTGTAATCTTTTCTCTATTATTCACTTCAAAGGTCTACGTTCTCCTCTTTTTCCACATCTCTGTTCTCCGCTATTCTTTGTTCAGCTTTCTCTTTGGGATGTACTGCTCGTAAACTGGGTTTTGTGCTTCTGTTACCTATTTCAGCTACATTGTTACTGTTTTCATTTGGTGTACCATGAGATTTTGTATCTTAATTTGGTTAATTTCAGCGTTAATTTCAGTTAGTCTCATGTTCTTAATGATATCTCTACGAACATTACTTAATTTATTTACATCTTTATATCTACGTATTTCATTGCCCCCTAAATTTCTTGGGTTTAGTTGAGCTGTATAAAAAGCTTTCAAAACATCTCTATAATCCTCTCTCGTCCATTTCATGCGTTTTGCTTTAGGTGGTATTTTTAGTGGCGTCATTACAGGTCTAAGGTTAGGATTATCCTGGTTCTGTTTAACCTGATAGATCGTCTTTTTTAGAGTATGTTCCAGCAGTAGACTTTTCAATCCCAGTTTGGTTCGGCCGCTCTTGTTGTCCCGGGCGATGTCCGATTCGGTAAGTGTTCTTGCCGCTTCCATTTTTCTTCGAAGGAATGTTTCTCATATTGAAAATTGCATGAAGCTTAGAGATTGAAATTCAGCTGGGTTTTTTTGGGGTTTTTTTTTTTTTTTTGGTAGCTATGTTTCAGAGCATACCTATTTAATGATGTTTTGAATTCAGTGACTAATCTTCTATTTGTGTTCGTTTGTGCAAAGTTGCTTTGTTTTTTTTGTTTGGTTTTGCGTCGTTCGTGACACGTATTTTCTTGTGTGTGTACATGCGTGCGTGTGTCGTGTTGGCTTTATCTATATTGCTTATACATATTAAAATTTTGCCTCGAAAACAATAAATTTGTTCCTTTCCCGAAAGTAAAGGCTTTTCAAATGCCTACAAAAATCACAGAAGTCACTCACTTTCTACCACCCACCCAAACATGGATTACTCCTAGAAAGACGACTAAAAGTTATGACTTCTCACATGAACATTCAGAACAATTTTCATCATCCAATAGGTTCCATGTTTTAAGTGAAGACTTCAAGCAAAGCCTCAAACGGTAGTCAGGAATCTAATGAAAAACAATTGCCCAAGAAAATCCATCACACTATCTAAACTAAAACATTCACCAGACGATGTCTCTGCCTTAGAGCTTGGATTAAGTTTCTGCCCAAGCACTAATAATTTCAACAAAAATAAACAAACTCAAGGGCTATTTCAGTTTGCCCGCCATCACAAGCTGAAGGGATATTATTTTGAAAAAAATGATAAAAATGATGATATCGAATCTGACATAACTGGATTGAAAAGAATTCCAATTGGTATCCAGATAAAGTTCGGGATGGACGTTCACAAGCACAATTAGAATTCCTTGAATCTTGTCAGACAGGCAAGTGGAAGATATCCTGGAATAACATCACAAATTCCCAGCGTTATGCACTCCGTCGTCAAGCTATTAATAATTCTTTTGTTATTAAAGTGGCGGATAAGGGAGGCACTATTGTAATTATAGATTAAAGTGAGTATATTTCGGCTTATGAAGACGTTTTCAGAAAACTCATATGAAGAATTACCGGTGGATCCAAACCCCCAATTACAGAGAGGAACTTGACAAAATGACTCTGGAAATGGAAAAAAACAATTTCATTAATAAGGCCGAATCCAAGATTATACGATCAGAAAGAATACCTGTATTTTATGGTCCCACAAAATACACAAAAAGTTCGAAAGATTTCCTCCAATGCGCCCAATTTACAGCGGATATGAATGTTGTACATCCAAAATTTTGGAGTGGCTGAATGACTTTCTACTCTCTGTCACAAAAGAAAATCATGTTCCTATATTCGGGATACTTCTGATTTTGTGTGTAAAATCAACAACTTTTAAGCACCGAAGCCATGTCGAAAACTGTTTCTTGGTAACCATGGAAGTTTCTTCCTTATAACCCAAAACTGACGACGATGAAGGGTAGAAACATGCATGAATGCCTTCGAAAAACGGTCTAACAAAAGTATTCCATCTAATTGTTTCTGAAGGCTTTTGAGGTTTGTGTTACAAAGTAACACAATAAAGTTTGGACAAAAGATTTTGCGACCAGACGATGGGTTGCGCCATAGATACCCCCATGACAGTTAATTTCGCTGTTTCATGACGAAATTCACAGTTATTGAAGAGATTCAAATCCCTACATGGCCATGAACCAATACTCTGGTTACAGCTCATTGATGACGTCGTTTTTGTCTGAGAAGGATCACATGATAGTTAAATGGACTTCTTGCATTTCTAGTTTTTCAAAACCTAGCGTTGAATTTTTGGACAGAAAAATATATTTTCTGGAGCGAGAATAGCGACAGTTATCTTGCAAGCCCACGTCATCCCACCGCCGCTCCGATCATCCACATAATATAATTCGGTTAAATCCGAGACCCCAGTTTTTGAGGATAAAACGAATTTGTACTCACATAGACGATTAATGGAAACATGCAAATGCTTTTGTACATTATTGTGTGAATCGCGGTTACAGTGAATCACGATTAAAGGAAATAGCAAATGACATTGCAAAGAAAGTCAAACTTTCATAATTTTTGCAACTTTTGCAAACATTTTTGCAAACTTTTGCATAACTTTAGCAAACAAAGTACAATATGTGTCAGAATTCATTTAGTGATTAACTGGCACCGAAATTTCGCTGGCATTTCAAAAGTGTTACATGAAAATTACCAGCATGTTGCGGGAAAATGTCCTCGTTTCAAACATATTTGCCATGCAGAGGTTTTTGTCCTCACCTATCAGCCAATTGTTCAAACTCTTTTGGCTTTGCCATTGATTTCACCTTCTTTGCAACAACAGTTGCTGCACTTCCATTATCCTGTTCAATCTGGATATTATGCATGAACTCATTAGTAGATTTTTTTTACTCTTTTTCATGACAGAATAAAGCTTCATGCGTCTCTCGTAGTTTTCAACGAGTTTTCGCATTCAGTCGTTAGATGTTTCAAGATATTTGGCCAGTCCAATTGTGGTGGTTTTGTAAGAGATTTCAAAATGGATCAAGCCTCGACCTTCTTGGGCTTTGGGAAGGTAAAGACGATCTGCGTCTGTTTTTGGGTGGTGCATCTTATAGCAAGTCAGTAACTTACAGATTTTCTTGTCAATCTTCCTTATTTAGCTTATATTCCAGTTCGACACATTGAATAACAACTGAAACTGCTAAGTAATTTATGATTAACATCTTCCTTGAGCGTCTAATCCAGTCTGCATTTTCATTGTATGTCTTTTCATCACTCCAGATATTTTTCTAAAATGGGAGTGGGATCTTCAATTGATATTTTCTCCTGCGCTATTTCTCTGTAGAACGTTTTCACATTGGATGTGAACAGCTTATGTTGCTTGTAAAACTTGTTTCTCTTCTCAAATCTTAGTATTCTTTGAGTTTTTGCTTGAACTTTGTGTTACAGTGTTTCTCTTGTTGAAATCAGTTCTTCTCTTGGTGGGAATCTACATTTTCTCTTCATCTTTCTTCCTTTTCTGGATTTTACCCCATTTCCACAAATTAGTTAATTTAATATTGATATTTCACCTCTCATCATTTCAATCTGTTTTTCAATTTTCTCCAGGCATGTATTGCTTTGTTTTTTCAAAGGCATACACTTGGCTTGAATTGTCTTAGCAGATGCGTAAATAATATTTCGTTTAACTCGGTGAGATCAGGTTTCAGTTCTTGTATGATTTCTATTGTTACATAGATGCCAGTTTTAATTTGTTTTCTATTTTAGATTGTATTTGAGAGTTTATGAAATGGTTCTCTATCATGCATATTCAGGATTTTCTGCTTCATTTCTATCATAGTCTCTATGTTCTTCAGTAAATGTGTGGTCTTCAGTATTGTTTCTTTATTAATTTCCTCGCTATCTTAATCAGGTTCATTACAATTAATTTCTTCAGACATTTGCACGTTCTGATCACGTGTGTCTTTCAATTGAAACTTGTGGAGAGTTGCTCTCTTCGTCTGGTACTTCATTTCCTTTGTATCTTATATTTAGGTCATTTTCTGCTGCGCGCTTGATCGCGGTTATTTCACTATCTATGAGTCTATTATTTCTAAAGATATCCCTCCTAACATTTGCTAACTTTTTTTCGTTCAAATACAGCCTGCTGCCTTCATTTTGTGTTCTCCATATTTGATAAGAGTTGTGCGGTGTGTTTCTCTTCAGATGGCCTACATAATGCATAATAATGAGTGTATATTACTTCTTTATACTCTTCTCGAATCTATTTGAAATTCTTACATTTTTCTCTCTACAGTGGGTATGGTGGTAAGCTTGGTGGACTCGAGTTATGGCAGTTCCCGTTCAAGTGACCATCCAGGTTCGTATTCAGATGACTCTTAGATTCCAGATGACTTTTAGATTCCAGGCTGGCACTCTCCTGAGGAATGCGCTTCCAGATTAAACATAGGACAAGCGATTTGTTATGCTGTTGTAAGTTTTCCATTTTGTTTCGTAAGACATATTTGTGCTACATTAAAATGGTACTTTTTGGTTATCTCACCCCCATTAAAAAAATTGGCTTATCTCCCCACCGTTTTATGAGAAATATTGGTACTTTTGGTTATCTCCCTCAACTAAAAAATTGTTTACCACTACAGAAAAAAAAATGAAAAAATTTATAAACAAGGAAAGTTAAAAGATGAAACATCGTATTGAATCTGATAATATTTTTATAACAAATCATACAAAAATGAAAAATCAATAAGCATGAATACTGAAAAAACTAAACATTTTACTGATTCTGATAACTTTTTAATAACAAATCATACCATTCCGATTGAGGAGGCCAAACGTCAAAAACACGTAGAAGCACTGAATCAAAAGGATCCAACTCTTTTAATCCAATCTCTTGTCGCCACATAAACTGACTTTTTTAGTGGGGAGATAATCCAGTTTTTTAATGGCAATTTTTTAATGGGGGTGAGATAACCAAAAAGTACCTTTAAAATTATTAGTATTGAGCCCTGTGTGCCAGATATAGAGATGGTTGTTGTCTCTGCCACTATTGTTAAATCTACTGTAGTAAACTCATAAGAGGCGGAGAGAGAACGTAAGTTCGTTTGCCCGAACATGAGAAATTATTGATTTCTCATTGGTTAAAAATTACTGCCCATATACGAATTATGAACTTCGTTGAAGAAATCTTTCACGGGGTTACGGTTCTATGATTCGTGTATGAGTAGTTATAAAAACCCTGCTTTTCGGCCAAATCTCCAGTGATCGTTGGATGTTACTCAAGTCCACGACACTCACCCTTTTGAGTATAGGCTAATATATATGCCATGTTCAATACTCAAATCCGACAATATTGAATTGTTGTGAAACCTTATTAGTTAGAATGAGAAACTAGTTAATAATAAATTTAAGTCGTAAATTCTCTACGATGAAATGCTTTGTTTCTAAATTTCTATAAATGTAAAAATATGTATATAATAAATTAATGTAGAAACTTAATTCCTTTTACTTCTCGTTTCTTTCAACTTGTTGAATTTATTTCTGTATATTAATGAAACTGTATTTTTTTATGTGTAACGGTGAAAAAAATATAATCTATATCTTCAACATACATGCACGTAATAAACGCACATTCAGCGTCTTGTCATGTATACATCATAACATTTACGCAGCCTAAACTAAACTAAATTAAACTAAGAGTTATGCTTAGTGATAAATACTTATAATTAAGTTATAAGTAACGAAATTATCATTATTGCTTTTAATTAATAAACAATAATATTCGTTATAACTTACGAATGAAAACATAAATAAAGATATAGTATATCTCACACTTCAACGACCTGTTGTGATAACAAACAACCAACATAAAAAAACTGGTGTCCGACCTGTTATACACATAAAACTACCATTAATACCATTATAATTACTTCAAACTTGCAATTACAACATTGTTCATCGTTAGTAACTACCTTGATTCGTATCGTTGTGGCTAACCTTTGTAGCCATGGCGATAGTATAACCGTTTACGTCGTTGCTATTAGCTGCTGTAGAATTTAGTTAAGTTTGCCACGCTACTGTGTAGTATTATTAAATGTTGCTTAGTTTCGACTTTTGCTTCGTACTTGAGATAATCATAAATAGGTGAAGGTTGACGGGGTATAGTAGGAGGAAGAGAAGCAGCTCGCTGAACAGACAGTTAGATGCCACCAGTCTGTAAATAGGTTCAGCAGATGGTGACAAGGAGATCAACGATAAGGCTTCGCATCCTTGTGCAATCGGGGAACAAAAGAAGCGGTCAGTAGAGGTCAAATGTATGTTTACTACTACAACGACCAATGAGAACGCTCACCTTGGCCTTGGAAACAACCAACTTGTTCTGTTTTAATTACTGATAGAAAAATAATGATATATACTGATATTTACACCGTTGAATTTTTCTTTTTTTAAGTTTTGATATGATTTACAATTTTCGTAATTGTACAGTTTGTAAATATTGTTAGTTCCTTATCTATTTCATTTTTTAGTATGCATTTGATAATGTTGTTGCAATAAAAGGTATGCGAGTAGTCAAGGAGAAAGGAAAGTTTAGATATTTACAGAAAATTTTACATATTAAAGTTTTTAACGTTTCTAAAGATCGTTTGTGTGTCCGACCAAAGAAAATTAGTGTTATGATTATTATTATTATTAATATCATTATTATTTACTTTTCATCTGCATGTTTGTTACAATCACTTGCCGAGACACACCCAGCGTCCTAGGGCAAGGGAAGGATAAAATATGTTACAGTATGACTGAAAGCTTGGAGAGGGAAAGTGGCAGGGGCAGTAGCGAAATATCTTCATGTATTACAACACATATATTTAAATTGATAAGGTTTTTTTCTAAAGATGTCGGCAGTACTTTTCAGCACAATCTTTTGGATTTCTGTGAGATATGGTTCTCTTGGGATATTATCTAGATGCTTTTGACATCCCTTTCTTATTATATCTAGGGCACCAACAATAACAGGAACAGTTCTCGCTTTAAGATGCCACATCTTTTGTATTTCAAACATCTTTTGTATTACAACAAAAGCCAACAACAACACTAGCAAGAACAATACCATCTCGACCACCAGTACCAGTGGCAGCAGCAAATCCACCACTACCATCACCACCACTACCACCACCGCCATTACTAACACAAACATTAATACAACGGAAACAGCGGCCATTCTTCTTTCTAAACAAAGTGAAAATGGTTTTGCACAAGCGTGTCGTCGACTAGAGATAGTTGATGTTGCGGAAAAAATGTCGTGACGTCAAATGCATTTATCGAAGAATAGGAGTACGACATTTCTAAACACGCCAAAGTAAATACAAGATATCAACCAAAAAACCAGGAGACTGGAGTGGACATGAAAAGTGCCTGAGACCAGTTTGAGGTATAAAAACTTATGTTGCCTATAGGAGACGCTTTGTCACGGTTAAGGGAGATTTCCAACTGACGAAAAAGTAAAAAGAAAAAGTGCATCAGCAACTCTCAACAAAAGTGAGGAATGTGGCTAATTCAGACATACCTCGGTGGTGAAAATAAAGATAGCAGAGGCACCAGTATAAGCGGGTATCTCTTTACAGATGGCAGTAGTATTGCACGGCTTAAAGAATAAAACAACAATTTTCGAAGACCACAAAATTAGAGAGTAAAATTAGTCAATGACGGGAGTGGAATTAGTGATAAAGACCGATCGGAGCCATCCCTTACCTGATAAACATCTGCAATGGTACACAGCTATTCATAACAGTCGAAGACAGAAAGCTAAGATGCCACATTTGTGGCGAGACAAACCACTTAAATGTTTCCTACATCAAGCAAAGAAACGGTAAACCTTCGCTGCTGCAGACACTTCTAATACATCAGCATCAAATGCAGCATCACCACCAACAACAACACCAACAGCTCAGTGTCAAGAGCAACAGCATCCAAAACAACAGCATCAACAGAAGGAGTAGCAGGAAAAATCCGTTCAGCAACATCAGCAGCAAGCACCGATACCACAGCAGAGAAAAACAATAACTTCAACTACGCCATCACAAACGAGCAAAGCCTCACCCATACCAGGTGAACAGACAACCATCTTAGAAATGCGCAGCTGTGCAGACACCTCCACCACACATGCACACAGATTTCTTCAGCTGTGAAAGCTCGTCCAGCGAGGGAAAAAGCTTGAGAAAACCACAAAAATGGATTCTGGTTAAGGGAAAAAGAATAAAATTACAAAATTAAAAGCACGGTAGAAGATTAAAAACGAAGAGATTAGAGGAGGAGAAACAAAAACCAACAAGTCATCATAAGCCCACACACTCCACACCTGCACAACTACAAATATCTCCAACATCACAAAGACCTCAACAAACGAAAACACATAGCAATCCACACAAACAAAATGAACAGCACTCCCAAGGCATCACTAATTACATTGCCGTATACACAAATAACAACAAAGATAAAACATTTTGAATAAAACATATTCAAAAATACACAAACATTACTCTAAATAATTACATCGCACCCGCGCATAACACCCTGTCTATGTTATAATTGCGCTGTTTACATTTCTCTGTGTGTCTGTCAAAATTTTGTCAACAAACTCCTCCGCAACCACTGGATAGATTTCGACCAATTTTGGCATGCGGAGCCATGGGTACCGGGAGAGTGTCAACATCTATATGAGATTCACGAAAATTAACCTGTCCGGGTTCTAGTCTGGTAAAATCCTACAAAACGAATTACCCCTCTCTCACTATTCAGTGACTCTCCTACTATTCCACATGCTTACTACCTCTTTCTCTTATTGAGAGCTGTAGTGTGAGGAGTTGTAATTGACAGAATTGCAGAGAATGTTACCTCTCATAACTCCCTCTTAACCAACTGCACTCTTTCCATGTCTCCTTTGGTGCTCCTTTGATGTTTCTTTCACATATATATATATATATATATATATATTACGTATTGAACTCACTCTCTCATACAATAATACCTCTCATAATTCTCTCTCTTTCACACACATATTTACTACTTCTCTTACTTCTTTCTAATGTTTCTATCGGTGTCATTTTGAAAAAGAAAAATAGAAAGAAATATTGTCAGTCTTCGGGGAAAATTACAATTACACCATACTCGCTAAACACTATCTTAAACTGCAATTTTTATGTTATTGAATTGCTCTAAACGAATTTGACCATCAAAATGTTAGAAATTTAGTATCTTGTAAGACATTAATAAAATTTGTGGGACCTATTTTCATGCCGTCGACCGTCGAAGCTATTCTTATGTCTGTTTACGTCGTTGCATGTATGAATATGTTATTGAATGTACTGTTGACTGATATTTCACGCATGCGTAGAATTCTGAAATAGCAAGCGTAAAAAGTATGAAAATTTCGGAAACTTTACGCATTCGACTGCATGAAAATAGATTCGACTAATTTTATTATTACCTTAAAAAATACTAAATGTCCAACATTTTTACGGTCAAATTCGTTTAGAGTAATTCAACAACATAAAAATCGCACTTTAAAATATTATTTAGCGAGAGTCGTGTAATTGTAAATGAATACCTAAGGTAAATATTTACAATTAATACTGTGAAAACTTCCCGTTCACAGAAATTAGCTCAAATACTAGCTGAATCGTCTCAAAACTGTCACTGTATAATTGTCATAAATACTCACGCTTTCAACAGTACATTATGCCCAGAAAAAGAAAGGGCAACAACCTGTCCCGAAAAAATTCCCGCTCACAAAAGATTGCTGAGCAAAGACAACAGACGTTAATTGAAGAAAACAGACAAGGACCTAGCTCTTCTCAGTGTCACGGAATAAAGCGAAGGAGAATGCAAGAAATCGTGCAATGGAAACGCCAGAAGAAACAGACGCACAGAGAAATGCAGGTCATCTGAGGAGACAGGAAACTCGTACAATGGAAAGACCAGAAAATTCAGAAGCACGGAGGAAAGCGAATCGGATGAGAATACAGGAAACCTGTGCAGTGGAAAGACCAGAAAAAAGAGAAGTACGGAGAAATATGAATCAGCTGAGAACACAGAAAAGCACGAACAAATATTGATCGGCTGAGCAAACAGGACTCTAGAGAAAACACGTCGCTGCCGTAAATTCAGCAGCGACAAGCAAACAACCAGGCAAAGATCTGACACTGAGAGAATGGCTATGGAAGTTGATGTGGCAGATTTTCATGAGAAAGAACGAAACCCAAGCCTTATGTTGCACTACTGAGAAAACATTTTTAACAGAATATGTCATGGCTGCAAAGCTTACCTTTGGAGTGCTGAGAAAACTACCCTCTGCTGTGGCAAAGGAAAAATTAGCAATGACAAAGTTCCACAGATAAAAGAGCCCCCAGAATTCATAGCTAAGTACTATGATGTTAATCTATGCAGTTAAATGTTTCTGAACAAAATTTGTGACTACAATAATCTACTGGCTATGGCTTCATTTGGACTGGATAATCCACCAGTTGGACCACAGGGTGGTAGCACTTTTAAGCCTACTTCCAAGATTCAAGGAAAGTTGCATCACCGCATAGGAAGTCTCTTACCAGCAGTAAATAGGAAGCCAGTCTATGCACAGCTATATTTCGTTGACACTGAAAATGAGATGAGAAACAGGTTGTCATTCAGAGGAGCTGACAATGACCTTAATGAGAACATCCTGCTAGACTTGCAGAGAGCACTGCATATGCACAATCCATATGTCAAAAGTTTTAAACAGGATATTGATATAATTAAGGAATACTCTGCACCAGGAAAATGTTCTACCGGTGATATCATTATAAGTCATCACAAACAGCTGATTCCTGCTGGGTCACATGAGAGAGCCTATAATCCACCGGCTGCATCAGAAGTTGCTATGATGTGATGATGGTGGGAGATGACACCAATAATCCAAACGTTAAACCTGCAGATGTTGTATGCAGTACAGAGAGAGCAATGGGAAATTAGACTACATTGTCAAATCCACAGAACCTATGACCCTCTTCATTATATACTTCTGTTTCCCTATGGGGAAGATGGCTGGAATGTGCTCTTGAAAGACAATGACCGAAGCAAAAATATCACTGAATGTGACTTTTATTCTTATCAGTTTCAGGTAAGAAAGTATGTATGAGTTCAATAGCCTAATGAAAAGTAGACATCTGATGCAACATTATGTAGTAGATCATATGCAAAGATAAAGCAAGATCGATTACACTTCCTGAGAACTCAGGAAACAGCTTAAGGCTAAAAAGTACCAGGGCTTTCTGGATGCTATTGCAAATGGTGACATGAATGACGTATTGTCTAAAATCATTCTTTCGCCATCACATACTGGTTCTCGGTTTTACAGGGAGTGTTTCCAAGCTGGAATGGCTCTGGTTAGAGGGTTTGGAAAGCCACACTATTTCATCACTATGACAACCAACCCAAAGTGGACTGAGATAATGGAAGCCCTGTTTGGTTCTGGGAACGATGAGCATATATTGGCTTTGGTTCTGGAAATAATATGCATATTTTGGCTTTGGACTCAGGGTATAAGAATATGAAAGGAATCTACAATGACAACGTTGTCTATAAGGAAATTCTTTAAGAAAATTGGAGTAGGTTTCACTTTTTACTTTCAAACTATGAACAGGAATTTAGATATGTACTAGCTGAATTGACCGCCCGGCGGGCGGTTATTCAGCTACTTCAAATAAAAATTATAAAAACAACGCAACAAACTTACAAATAAAATTGAAGGTAAAATATCTCAAAGCAATGAATGGTTTTCGTAGAATCATAAAGAAAAGACTCTACAAAGAAATGCATGTGGAAACATCCACAAATAGTCTGAAGGACAGAACACCTGTCTCTCTCCGTAAAAGAGTGATTCTTTCAATATCCTTCTCTCTGAAAAACATGGCCTTCCTCAGAATAGGCAGTATAACTTCATGTGACCAGGATCGCTTTGGAAATAGGGCCACCTACCCAATGACTTCAGGTCACTAAGTATAGATGTCGTGGCTATCAGTGAGATCAGATTTTCCAAATGACAAGCTTCCATACCCATTTTCGGTGGCTGCGAAATTTACTAATCTCCATGTAAACTGGAATTCGTGGGGTGGAACTATAATGTTAATCCGGAAAGGTTTGGATCTCAAAATAAAGGCCACCTCTCTGGACCCAGAAAGTAAGTTGATAGACTGGTTGCTGTTTATGTTCCAGCAAGGGCAAGACAAATGGATTTCTTCAGATATCTGGAGGTCTTCCTGGGAACGTCTCGACTTTTAGTGCTAATGGGTGACTAGAATACTATCTTGGACGCACGTTTAGATTTTATGGAGCTCGCTGTTAGACGGGTGGGGTGCAAAAGCTCAAACGTTTTCAACTGTCTCACAGGTACTAACTGGATTTCCCGAATATGCCAGTGTAGACATGGACAAACCGCATCGCGTTATCTATGTCGTATTTAGGTCGTATCTAGTAGAAAAGGACAGTATAAGTTGTCCGCTTTTTAAAATCGTCGACAACTCAGACCACAAATTTGTGATTTGCACGATAGGATTCGTAGGCAGGGACCTAGTGGGCGTTGATGGGTAAATCGTCAACAACAAATGGTGGTTTACTTCTTTAGGCGTTAGTGATTGAAAGAAATAGAATAGAGAGACACTTAAAAACTTAGAAGAGGCACTTAAGAAATGCATCGCAACAGACGTGCTCACTGTGAAATTGGCCTTGGATCAGTTCTTCAACGCTAAGTATGAAGGATGCATTGTCAGAGCTAAGGTGCGTGTTTTAAGAAACGAGAAAACAGAAGCTGCTCGATAGGCCCGAGTGGCAGAGGCGCAGCGTAACAACAAAACCACAGATTTCGAAATTTTGACCAATGTGTTGGTTAAGAGGTTGACGTTTTTCTTCGGGGTAATGCCCCTTCTCCACCAGATCCATCCACAGCAACCCCCACCTCATGCCATACATCATAGATAGGTGGGTAAAGAAAGGTAACGAAGCTGATACAGGTAGAGCCAACAACGATTTCAATCAATCAAAAGATTTCGATATGACCGACTACCAATATGTGACGGCTGTTCTCACGGCGGCCGGTTTCAGTCCCGTTTTCCGTGGCTAGATTGCTTCAAAGCATGTCAACATCTACTCGGTAGTTCGGGTGAATGGTTACTTATCGGATCCATTCAACACCATGGGTTCGGTCCGTCAAGAATGTTCCTTCAGTATGTACCGGCTCTAAAGCCACTACTACGGAAACTGGAGACGTTGAGAGGCATCCTGCGCGAAGTATGATATGAGAGAACCGTATCAGCATATGCAGGCAACGTCACCGTCATAGTGTCGAACACCAGGCACATAGATTTGATCATCACAGCTCAGGCGGTGACAGGAGTAAAAATTAACCAAAAAAAGTCAGTGAGCCTGCAGCTCGGTATCTGGAGAAGTAGGTCCATGCTGTCCAATATTGTGGTGGAACACTGGGCGGAGGGACCGGTTAAATTGCTTGGGATCTGGTTTGGCCCGGATCACCAGGTTGAGAAGAACTAGGACAAGGTGACATGCAGAGTGGTCGATCTCACTCAGAAATGGGCTAAGTGAAAGCTCTCTCTGAAAGGTCGGGAAGAAATGGCGAATGAATACATCGCTTCTGTTAAATATTCCCGCTTGACCGTCGTGCTTTGCCCTGACCAAAATGGGGCGCGGACTCTTCCGCTTTTTGTTGAAGGGATGCGTTCCACTGGCCAGGCGCTCCATTTGTTAACATCCGCTGAATGGAGGACTGGTCATGCCGTGGCTGCTGATGCACAGACATGCGCTCAGGCTACATTTCCCGGGCTTTCTTGACGGTGAGTAGGTGTGGTGGCCAATTGTCAGACTAGCTTTTCCGCAACTCGTGTCTTTGACTGAGCTGCAGTCCTAGATCAAGCGTAGATCGAGGAAGGCGCCTGACACCTAGAGTGTTGTGGGGTGCTCATGGTCTTCTATCAGTCGGCCAATGCGGTCGGTGGAAGTTCCACTTCGGCGTTCTAAAGAGGGTTAGTGGAGACTCTCGGCATCGGACGACTTTCGGACCAGGACCCATGGATAATTTCTAGAAATCCCTGGCCTGGCAGTGTTAAACTCTAAAAGCTATGAAACTTTTATGCACACACTCATCCAGTTCCCGAACACTGCTGACTTGTGAATCTATGTCGAACATTTATCGGTTATCAGTTGAGTCCTTTGGGAAGATCGTCCTGCCGACTTCTTTTGAGCGGGAAGTGCAAGCAGTGTTTATTTGTCTGGTGGCCTTAGCGAAAGAGGTTGGGGTGAACCAGATTGCAAGAGATGAAGGCATACTTTCCTCTTTGGCCAAGCCTCCATCAACTTTCAAGTTTCACTTTAAAAAGACGATGGAGGTAGAGAGGAAGGCGCTGCCTCCTAGAAATTTTGTTGAAAGGTGGATGAATGTGACGAGAATGGTCCAGGTATGCGCACGTAGATTCAAGGAAGATGATGTGGAGAGGGCACTTACTCTAGTGGTTAGAGTGACTGTGGTTTTGTGGAGTTTCTACAAGCATCCTTAGGAAGTCTCCCTCTTTTGGGGAATTTTTCGTTGTTAAAATTCATATTGTTACTGCTTTTACTTTTTACACGCTTCTTGTAACCCCACATTGTATTTTCCAGTACTGTCCCCAAAGGTTTTTGTGGACCCTTTGTGGTAAAGAATATCATTATTAAATTATTATTAGCATTCAATGCAGATGAATAGAACATGTTCGAATGAACAATGACCGAATTCCGAAAATTCTTATGTATGGCCAACAAATAGAGGGATATCGCGACAAAGGAAGACCTGTCCTTAGGTGTACAGATAAGCTGAAGCAATCACTAAAATTTCTATAGGTTAACCTGATCTTGGGAAAGTCAATGCCTAGATCGATCTGCATGGCGTAAAATGTCTCACGATGCAACAAAACAAATTGAGTTGAAGAAAAAGAACAATCAACAAACACACTTGCCCAATCTCAGGCAAAATCAAAATCATCAATGTCCCAATTGCGACTTCATAACAAAATCTATACCTAGACTCAAATTACATTCACGCATCCATCACAAATAAATGCAGCTTGTTTGTTTGTTTTGAGTTTTTTTTATTACTCTTTAACTTTAAGTCCTCTCCTTCAAACAAACATACGTCGAAACCAACAGGAGCAACGATCATCATCATCATCATCATCAATTATTATTATTATTATTATTATAAGCATTGTCATGTCACTAAAAAATTGGTCTTTACGCAGCTTTGGCAATGATGTCTGATATTTTTCCTTGCAAACGATCTTTTAACCGAAATTCGGAAGTGTAAGTTTTCAATGTAAGATTTTTGTAAAAGATCTCTCAATGAAGAGATGTCAACAGCCTCCCCAGAAAGAATAAGAGGGTTGAGTATAAACAATTATATTTAACCAGAACAGGGCTAGTATTTTAGCTAAAAACTCCAGAGTGGAATGCTGAAAGCAAAGCTGAGCCGGCGGAATATGAACCCCTAACAAGGGACATGTCTAAATACCATTGTGTTTTCTAGTACCCACAACGAAAGGCAACCACGTCGGGTGTTTTATCACTTTGGACAAAACATGTAAAAATAATCTCATCAGAATGCATGCGTGGCTCTGCAAAATGTAAACGAAGAAACTGAATGGTCGATTGTCAAATCTGTGTGCCCACTTTAGCTTGGATTACAAGCCCCCACTTTAGCTTAGGTTACAAAATAGTTTCTAAAGCCAAAGCCTGACACCTGATAAATTTAACCTGTCCAGCGTCCAACGACGCTGTTGGTGCTCTAATTCATGTATTTCCCTCGATAAGTGTTTATACAAAATTGTTTTTCTTTACTGTTTGGTCTAAAAGGTGTTACTGTATATTAAGCGTCTCTTTTCTCTGTTTCAGTCAGTTTATATGTTTCTCTGCCTGATTTAAATGTTCGTATTTTTTCTCAAATGGAATGACATCAAACACAATTGTGACTTTGATAACACTGGTCTGCATTTGGGAATTTTTTTTATTATTTTTATTCAAGGATGTGATGTTAAATATTCTTGAGGTGCTGATTTTAAATATCTGAACCATTTTGCTTCGTCACACAAGGATGTTGAATAAAATACAAATTATTAATAATAAAAAATGTGAATTTTTAATAAATCGTTACTTTATTAAAATGAAGCAAGTAATTAAAGAAAGGCACATTCTGTAAGTTGTAAGTACATATGTTTTCCAAATCAACAGGAAATTAACCACGTTCATCATGAAATGAATCAGAATTATCAACATCAAACCAAATGAATGTAAAAAAATATGCTCCTAATGGTTAGCCTACATATTGATTCAAAGGACCGAGGACCGCTTTGATTTCCGCTTGTGATGCGCATCGAGACCATCACGTTTCAATGACTAGCAGTAATCCACCATGCTGACATTCCATTTGCCCTGGTATCGAGTTTCCATGGTGCAAATGTCTTGATGGAAACGCTCTCTTTGTTCCTCACTGTAGTCCCTACAATTCTTGGGAAAATAGTCAAGATGCGAGTGCAAAAATGCATCTTCACACTCATTCTAGACCCAAATTGTTGGAAACTTGAAATCAGGTCTCGGATCATTTTTTTTTTTTCATATTCTGGGGAGCGGCTGTTTCCCAAGAAGTTTTGGACACTCTTCTTGAAGGAAAACCAGGCATTCACTTCGATACCTGCTAGTGCTTCCTCAAAATGCTTGTCCCGCATCAATTACCGAATCTGAAGGCCAACAAAGATTCTTGTTTTTAGCTTGCTTTTAGCTTGCTTTCACTTATACGAGGAAACTTCGACTCCAGGTACTTGAAAGCAGCTCCAGTCTTGTTCAAGGCCTTCACAAAATATTTCATAAGCCCTAATTTGATGTGGAGTGGTGGCAGCAGAATTTTTGGGGTGTCAACTAGTGGCACAGCTTTCACGTTTGATTTCGGGGTAAGAAGCTGGTTCTTGGTAGCCAGTCATTTTGTTCATAGTGCTGGCTGTCTGCCTTACTATCCCAAAGACACAGTAACAGAGATACTTAGTGTACCCCCCCCCCCTGAAGACCTAGTAGGAGAGCAATAACTTTTAAATCACCACAAATGAGAAAATTGTGACTATGGTACTTGATTGCAGTTATTATTGTCTTCATATTTTCGTAAGTTTCTGGCATTTGGACATTATGGCCAATTGGCACAGATGCAGCTGTGTTGCCACTGTAGAGAAGAACAGCCTCTAAACTTCTGTTAGAAGAATCAATGAAGAGCCTCCGTTCATCTGCTTTGTACGACATCATGTGTTCAATAAGGCCAGAAATATTTAAACAGAAAACTAAAGAATCCTCTTTCTCAAAGAACTGAGTGAATTCTGCTTCATGATGACGGTACCAAGCGAATGTTGTTCCAGGAGCTAGAAGCTTGTAGTATTCCTGCAGTCTAGAGCCAAGTAACTGTGCACTTTCTTTTGGAAGGTTAAGGTCTCTAACCAAGTCATTGAGTTCAACTTGGTTGAATAATTTGGGATCGTCATTTGTTGGTGGCTCATAGTCTACTTCCATCTCATTAGTATCACCAGTATCAGACTCTGATGAAATTTCCTGTGTCCCAGGTGGCACAGGTACAGGAATACCATCTGAGTGTGGAACAGGCCTTATTGCTGAAGGAATATTTGGGTATATTATGCGATCTTTCGTCTTCTTGTTGAATCCAAAGTAGCAGTGGTTCATCTGCTGTCATACCATTGGTACTCCAAAGAGCATACATTTAAGTTTTCCAACTGACCACATTTGAAGCTTACTGATGCAACTCTTGCAAGCTTTGTGATGTGCAAATGGCTTGTCCTAGTCTCCCAATTTGCAGCCAAAATAAGCTAAATAGCAGCACTTCAACGAAGGAGTAATATTGCTCCGGGAATCTGAAGGGGTGAATTGCCCGCAGACATAGCAGAATATATCTGGTGAATTGATGCAGTTTCTAGACATATTCACTGACTGAAAATAAAAATATATATATTAGATATTTAAGTCAATATTTAATTTATCATTAACTTATACAAAAAGAGAAAAGTAACGTCTGCGTATAACTTGACAACCTGATGTGATAGAGATGAATAAAAAACACAATGACTTATTGTGTTTCATATATATTCAGAAAAAGATGCCATACAGCCAATAAAAGAAATCATACAGACCAGTGTAATAGAAGTAATTTTGGGTGGCGTTTAACACTGTTGAGTGTTAGACTCGTCGTTATTATTGTCACTATTACTTCTTATTTGGCTGTTGATGATGATGATGATGATGATGATGGCAGTGACGGCAGTAATGATATTCATGGTGGTGGTGGTGGTGGTGGTAGTGTTGACAATGCACGGCTTGTCTCTGTTACTGCTGCTGATTATTATTATTGTTATTATTTTGAGCTTCTT